>NW_021703773.1:17941824-18127456 GCF_005190385.1 Monodon monoceros
TGTGTGTGTGTGTGTGTGTGTGTGTGTGTGTGTGTGTGTGTGTGTGTACGCATGCTTCTGAATAGCTTTTACGTTGCTTTATGCACATCTCTCTCTCCCCAACTAGCCTTTATGTTACTCAAGGATCAGGGCTGTGTCTTAGACTTCTTTTTCAGTCTTCCCTGTGCAAGATACTGGTCCACAAAAGGCTAAATGCTTTACTGACACAATGCATTAGAACTCTATAACCAAAACCGGTCTCTCTGCTGCCTGATAGGACTAATTTTACATTCAAATAATTCATAAGCTGCTATAAAACACAACTGAATTATTTTATGCTTACCAGAACTGGACACACGCCTTATCCTCTGGGGAGATACGGCTCGATCAGAGTTGAGATTTCTACTGTCACTATTCCGCCTCAAACATGAAACAGAAGGTCCCACTTTGGCTTTCGGACCAGGTGTTTTCCTCAAAATGGAGCAGTTGGGCTTGGCTAGACTCCTACCTGAGATGGTTGCAGTTTTTGAAGCAGAACCCTGTGGAAAAAATAATGAAGGTTTCAGTCCAGATCATACCTTCCCCACACCACCTCCTGGTGGGGTTAGGTATGCAGAAAAACACAATTTCTGTCTAAGCAGATATGCCAGATGGACATTTAGTTTTCATTTTTACTATAAAGAAATTTAAACTCTTCATAGTTTACTCTTTGATTCGTCATGATCTGCCTTTTGTCCCCATCAGGGAAACTGTTCCCAAGGTGACTGATGCCACAAATTAAATTCAAGCCACAGCTTTCAGTTCTTTCCGCAGAGGCCCTCTACATGGTCTCCAACGCTGATGATTCCATCATCTTTCTTTGGTTTCTCTCCCAGAGCTCTCTCCTGGTTTCCCTTCTATCTGTCTGGTTATTCCATTTCTGGGTTCTGCTCTTCTATACCTTCAAATGCTGGTCATCACAAGGGTCCTCAACTTGGTCCTGTAAGCTTTCTCACCATATACTCTCCCCACATGATCCTGTCCACTCTTTCCACTGCCACCTAAACACCGCTGTATCCCAAGTCCTCACGTCCAAGCCAACATTCTCTCCCGAGTTCCCCATATATCCAGTTTCTTTCTTCCTCTGCTTCACTTAGCATCCATCAGGCACCTCGACCTAACAATGTTGACAATAATATTATTGTTATTTTTACTGATCAACCTACAGACCTTACAGAATGAAAAATAAGTTCGATATGCACAATTCATTTAATCCTAATAACCCTACAAGGTTGATACTTCCATCATACTGCATTTCACAGCAGAAGAACATGAAGCAGTTTCTAAAACTCAGATTAATTTTACTCATCCATCTCACAACTTAGCTCTTCTCGTATTCACCACCATGTGCCCAGGCACCCAACTCACACAATGAAAGCTATTTCTAGGGGCTTCCTTTCTTACCTCCTAAGCCCCTCTGGATGTCATTCTCACCCTTCTCCATCAGCCTTAGTACAGGTTGCATCATTTCTGGGATGCCTGGAACCATATCCAATTCACCTCCCAGTCCCCTGCTAAGGCGATCTCTCTCAAGTCCAAGGAGGCTTCCCTCCGTCTCCCAGATAAAGTCGACTCTTCCAAATAAGGCCTTTTGGATGTGGCCGCCCTGCCACCCTCTTCAGCTTGCTCCTTACTGTTCACGGTTCTGCACCCCCAGCTCCCATGATACTCACTACCCTGCGTCCCCTAACTGAGAATGTTTCTTCATCTTTGTACATGTTATTCCTTCCACCCAAAATACCCTTCCATTCATCCTTGATCTTTAAGCTTCAGCTAGTGACCAACATGCTCTCTCCCCTAGAAGCCTTCCCTTCCTTGACAAGTGTCCCCATCGCCACCACCCTACTCTACCATGAGCAGGCTAGGGAGTCTATACACACTCCCAACTGAGGACCTAATACTACCCACTGTACTAGGCACTAGGTTCAGCCAGGGACTGTGTCTTTCCTTCTCTAAATCTCAACCGTCACTGTCATATAGAGCACGAAGTAGGCACCCAATAAAGGTTCTCATTCTACGTGTAGGAAATGAGAGCCTGAGATGTGCTCAAAGAACAAAGTTCAACACCATAAGCTATAATTCGTATTCTCCCATCAGAGAAAAATTGAGCCTCACAGAGACTAAGTAACTTGCCTGAGGTTATTTTGCCAATGAATGGATGGAGGTACAATGTGAAACCACATCAAACTCCAAAATCGATGCTCCTAACCTATACGTTGACTATTCCCCACCAGGACCATTCTTTCTTTGCTTAATAAGTCGTAAGTGCAGGACTTCCCTGGTGGCGCAGTGGTTAAGAATCCGCCTGCCAACGCAGGGGACACGGGTTAGAGCCCTGGTCCGGGAAGATTCCACATGCCGCAGAGCAACTAAGCCCGTGCACCACAACTACTGAGCCTGTGCTCTAGAGCCCACATGCCACAACTACTGAGGCCCGCGTGCTTAGAGCCCGTGCTCTACAAGAGAAGCCACTGCAAGGAGAAGCCCGTGCACCGCAACGAAGAGTAGCCCCGGCTCTCCGCAACTAGAGAAAAGCCCACGTGCAGCAACGAAGACCCAATGTAGCCAAAAATAAATAAATAAATTTATTAAAAAGTCATAAGTGGATAATTTCCCTTAGAGATACGTAAAGCCCCATGTTGACGACATACACTAGGTGGATTAAAAACTAAATTAAATAGGGCCATATCCTAAGAGAACACTGGAAAGCAACATAAAATTGGCCAAAAAAAGCAGGCGATGGACACAAAGATCTTCTCCCTCTACCATAAAACTGGCTAAGGTAATGCCCCAGAAAAACCTTTTAAAAAGTAAACCAAACTTTTAACCAACTTACAAAGTGAATCTTTAACAAATTAGATTTGTTCTGCCTTTCAGAACCAACATTCCATAGAATTTTGAAAGCCTGCAGTGTGTGGAGCAGAAAGGGCCAGGATTCAAGTCAGGGGACCTGAGTTTGAATCTCAATTTTACAACTGACCAGCTATGTGTGTGTGTTAAGTAAGCACTTAGGAAGCTTTAAACTGTAGCTAACAAATTTCCTGTTGTTACTGGCAAGAGTAAATGACAGTGTATAAAGCACCTGACCATTTCTGAGAAAATTAAATGATATAATATACATAAAGCACCCGAGCAAAGGGTTTGGCCCAGAGCAGTCATCGAAAAAAATATCCACTTCTTTCCATTTAGATAATTCACCATCCCTTTTATCTAACATACTATCACCAATATATAACCTCTATAACGGGGAGCTATACTCAACCTGCATCAAATTAAAGTCAAATTCCTTTTCCAACAGAAACTTTCTGAAGTTTCAGGTAAACCCCGACCAAACAGCTGGGAGGTTGCAGGCAACCTAAGGATTCAGTGAACTCAAGGCCTAATTTGTCTCAAGACCAACAGAGCACATTGAAAATGCACATTTCTCCAGTACTGGGATCCACTTCAATGTGATGATTCTATCACCTTACTTCAGCATCACACCATAAGCCTGAAAGACAGGGTTTCATTCCGCGCATGGGAAATAGAAAGCTAAGACTTACTCTCATCTCCCATAAATCAAGGAGGAATAAATGTATTGTTTTCATGTATATGTATCTATAAACACCAAACTAAGAATGTTGCTTAGAATTACCAGAGGTTGTCATTTAATTTAACAAAGTATCTAATGAAAAATTGTACAAAATGAGTTTCCTAAGTCTGACTTCAAAAGGACTTAAAAATAAAAATCTGAGTTTTGGGCTTCCCTGGTGGCGCAGTGGTTGGGAGTCTGCCTGCCAATGCAGGGGACGCGGGTTCGGGCCCTGGTCTGGGAGGA
Organism: Monodon monoceros; assembly: GCF_005190385.1. Lineage (NCBI taxonomy): Eukaryota > Metazoa > Chordata > Mammalia > Artiodactyla > Monodontidae > Monodon > Monodon monoceros. Next base: position 17,945,660 of record NW_021703773.1, read on the forward strand.
TCCCACATGCCGCGGAGCGACTAGGCCCATGAGCCACAACTACTGAGCCTGCGCGTCTGGAGCCTGTGCTCCGCAACGGGAGAGGCCACAATAGTGAGAGGCGCACGCACCACGATGAAGAGGGGCCCCCGCTTGCCGCAACTATAGAAAGCCCTTGCACAGAAACGAAGACCCAACACAGCAAAAATAAATACATTAATTAAAGAGCTCTCAGTGGTATAGCATAAAGAGAAGAAAAGCAGGGAGCAGAATAAAAGTTACAGTGAAAGACCATTTATATACTCAATTTAAAAAAAAAGAAAAAAAAATCTGAGTTTTGAAATAATGGACAGTCTCAGTGGCTTAGACATCATTGCGGCGGGCCATTCTTCCTAAAAGGAAGATTCACTATGAACGCCAAAGCATCTCTAAACTGAACTAGCTCAAGAATATCTTCCTAAAAGGACCTAACAATTCCCTATGCACCCTCAAAACACTTAAAACAGCCCTTTAACACTTCGCCAAACTACACGTGTCGTTCCGCTCAGACATGAGCCCTCCACACAGATAACTCCCATCTGCCTTCCTACCCTGGCACCGACCTCCACTCCTGGCCCAGAGGACAGATGCCCAGGATAAGCCTATGTGGGGCTGGAGATGCGTGCAAGTCCCCACTGCCGAAACAGCCCTGAGGATGAACGCACAGAGCCCAGAGCAGCCTCCCAAATGCTTCCAACGCTCAGAAAGCTAGCTTCTTCATGCTACAGTCAAAACTATATCCATGCTGGAAAAAAAAAATCTTTGAACTGCATGTGAATTCTTGTTTAAATGGAACCCCCAAACATCTGCCAGGTACTGTATAAAACACACTACCTTTTCACTATACATGAATAAAATAGGTTTTATTCTAGTACCGGGAATCAATACATTAGGACTGCAAGAGACCTCAGACATCTACTAGCCAATCCTTTGACCTCTGCGTCTCAAAAGGTTACTTGCCCAGAGTCGCCTTAGCTAATCAGAGGCAGAATCCGGAATCCTCCTGTTCACAGGACAGGGCTCCACTACCTGGGGCAGCTTCCTCAACAGGAGACCAGGAATTATTTTTATGTTGATACTGTTTACCAGCACTGCCTAGCCATTTCTCAAATGTGGCCCAATACATTTGTAAGTTCATAAACAAAACGTTTATTTTTTCATAAATATAAAATATAATCAGATATTTAACTTCAAATAACTAATTACACTAAAATATTAAAGTAACCTGTTCTTTCAGCTTACTATTAAAAGGGATGTTGATACTCAATACAAAATACTGGACTTGAGGTTTTTTTGTTTTTTTTTTTTATATGCAGGTAACCAATTAACATTCTAAAATGTACTGACAAGACACAGAATTACTGAATAACATAGCAATACCTAAAAGCAAATCTGCACACCTAGTTCAGCAATGTTATTGACTATTAGTGGATAAGCAATTGCTAATACATCTCTCCATTTCCACCACCATTTCCTGAAGCGGGCAAAAATTTCACTTACCAAAAACAGAGAACCATAGTCAAAGGTCTCATTCATAATTTCCTTTTTTAGCTCTTGTTTTGCCATCGGTGTCCCATTTTCTTTTTCACCCTTGTTTTCAGGGCTAATCCTATCGATGTTGGAAGTATAGGACATTTGCAAACATTCTGTGCTTTCCATTTTAATAGGGAGTTCACCTTTGACCTTCTGAAAAACTGCAGCCACAGACCCAGTCTCACATGCTGAATTGGAAGAACTTGCTTTGTCAACGTCTTCCTGATTCGATTTCACGGCAGGTGTTGTTCTTAGAACTTTGTGTGAAACATTTTTAGAATGAGTTGTAACATGCACAGCCTGGCTCGTAATGAGTTTATTAAATTGCTGCTTATGTGTCTTGTTATTTAGGATTTCTGCTTTTGTGTCTGCATTCAAGTCAGATGTTGGTGTTTTTCTCAAAGCTGTCGACGGTCTTGAGGAAGACACTGATGAGGGTGATGAGGCCCCAGTTAACTGAGGTCGGGGTGCAGCCTTTGATAGAGCAGGGTCCTTGGACGGTAGCACTGGTCTGGATACAACTTTTGCTTTGACATTCTTGAAGTTTGGTCTTGGGTAACTTATGATTTCAGTTTTTCTAACTTTGCTGCCTAGGGGGCTATTCGTTTTGGTGGTTGATTTTCCTAGATTAGGTTTAGACATGTTCATCGGTGCCCCCTTCAAGTTTGGTAAACGTCTAAGCTCTCGATTACTCTTCTGCACTTTACTCCATTTCTCCGTCGCTTCAATAGGTGAGAGAGAAAAGGTTGCGTTTGTGGGTTCTAGGACTGGCGTGGACATGCAAACTATGTTATTTGTACTAATGACCATATCATCTGCATCCCAAGTCAGTTCAAATGACGAAGCCACCTTTTGTCCCGGCGGGCTATTCGGTATCAGTTCTATGGTATGATTTCGGGTTCCCAAATCCTTTTCATTAGAGGCAACTGGTGTGTCTTTAGCCACAGTGACTTGATGTTCTGGGTCCAGCACTTGGGTTTTGCTTTTATCAAAAGCTGGCACCAGTAAAGGGCATTCATCATCTATAAGACAATTGGACACTGTTTCTCTTACATTTTGGCCCATTTCCTTTTGCCCATATGAGCTCTGTGAATGTCTCTCACTATTTGGTTCATCTTTAGATGAACAAAAGAACTCTTGTAATACAGACCCACTGGGAACATCCATGCCATCAGAAACTGGTGTTAGAGCTTGTATCTCCTTTTCTCCGCCTAGTCTTTGCTGTGCCCCATCTGGGTACTCACTGGTGACCTTTCCCGAAGAACAGTGACAGTGATTTTCAGTATCTGGAAGAACCACATCAGTTTGCATCACCATGTCAGAAAATGCTGTGTAAGTTGTGTCTTGGGCCTGTGATGCTATAGCTTGAGGGTTTTCGAAGCTGTCTCTATCATAACTCATTTCTCTCACATATATCTTATCAGAATGGGAAGATGGAGGAACGCAACAGGATGAAGATGTATTTCTACTTCTCATGCTGGTTGGCTGCAGGCTTGCAGTGGCAGGCAAAGATTGACTCTTTCCAGTGGTGTCATGTGTTATGAAGGTACAGTTAACATTATCCACTTTCATGTCAAATGTCTGGTTTAGCGCCAAGGCAGTAGGGTTTTCTGTACAGTTCAAATCATCATCGTTAGGATTCCACACAAAAGGCAGAGATGTCTCAACGCTCTGGTCCTGAAATGATTCTAGGGAATGACAACTGTTACGCAAATCTTTGGGTTCCTCTGTATTTACAACATGTGCAAAAGACAGACATGTGGAATCCTTGTGCATATCTAACATCTCCTTACTAACAAAATCACTTGAAGACTTTTGGTGTTCAAGTACTTCAACACACTGAGGGTTTAAAGAAATATTTTCACCAAAGGCCACAGCAGAGTTGGTTTCATAATCAACCACCATGTCATCTGGGTTGGCAGAATTCCAACTCACATTATTGGTTGAAGAGTTTTGGGTACATGGTGATTTTTGGTTGTATGCATATGTGTTTCCATTTTTATCACTGATAAATAAGGACTGCAGTTCATCTTCTGTCTTGTCATCTGAATTATCATCATTCATCCTGAAATATTAACTTTAAACCTCTGCCATTTTATTTCTTCTTTAAAACCTTTTAAATGAGAGGGAAGGAAAATGTGTCCATCTCCTAAGTTTTTCAGCAGAGTTGAAAGTTTCTTAGTCTAAGCTGTCTTGAACTTGAAATGATTTGTTGTTCCCTGGAAGAAATAAAATGTTTCACTCAAGTGAATATTAGAAAGTTAACAAGTCATCACTTGATTAATTTCAATTGCTTTCTTTTTACATTTAAAGAACCTACAACTATGGACAGGGGTGATTAAGATATTAGCTAAAGAATCACCCTCTTTTCAAACATATTTTTTCATTTGAGGAAATGGGCAGAATGGGCTGCTAAAACTGCCCCCTCCCATCTGAGATGCCTCTGCCCTCACTCACCATAATAGAGAAGGAGGCTAAATCTGACAATAGCCTTTCCTTCTTTTTGGTTGACAGAGTGACTACTGGTCCTAATTTACCTAGGACGGTCCCAATTTATGCCTGTTGTCCCAACATAATTAGAAATAATGCCCTTTTCATTTTCAGAAAAGTCCCCTATTGTTTCCATGAAGAATGATTTCCAGACAGATTAAGCAGGCAGAGCACATAAGCTAAAGATCAACGAAGATTTAGGGCCCTAGCGTTTCTCTTCCCCATTTTCACTGCCTTTCTCAAACACACTCCATTTCAAAGTTGAAAAAAAGAAAAGCTCTTGATTCTTCAGAGTTAAAGTGGTATTCTATTGAAAGTACCTAAAAATGTTGAACAGAGTTCCTGTACGACACAGCAATTCTCCACTTAGGTATCTACTAAAACGAAAGGAATACATCCAAAAATTTGTACACCAATGTACATGGTTCGGTCCCCCCTACGGGCCACCAAGAAAAAAAAATGTACATGATTTGTAATAGAAGCATTATTCATAACAGCCCCAAAGTGGAAGCAACCCAAATGTCCATTAACTGGTAAACAGATAACAAAATGTTGTGTACCCATACAACGGAATATATTTTTCAGCAAGAGAAACGAATGGAGTATTGATGCATGCTACAACATGGATACAATGTTATGACTTAAAATATAAATAAAAGAATATTATAAGCAAAAGTAAAAGAATATATAAGTAAAAGAAGCCAGTCACTATGGGATACTATTTACATGAAATGTCCAGAATAGGCAAATCTATAGAAAGCAGATGGGTGGTTCTCTAGGGCTGAGAAGGGGCACGAGGGAAGGGAATGAGGAGTGACTGCTGATTGGAATGTGTTTATTTTGAGGGTAATAAAAATGTTCTAAGGGTTATGATTATGGTGATGGTTGCACAGAGCTGTAAATATACTAAAACTATTGAAGTGTACACTTTTAAAAAATCATTAAAAACAACCCATGAGGGGCTTCCCTGGTGGCGCAGTGGTTGAGAATCTGCCTGCCAATGCAGGGGACACGGGTTCGAGCCCTGGTCTGGGAGGATCCCACATGCCGCTGAGCAACTGGGCCCGTGAGCCACAACTACTGAGCCTGCGCGTCTGGAGCCTGTGCTCCGCAACAAGAGAGGCCGCGATAGTGAAAGACCCGCGCACCGCTATGAAGAGTGGCCCCCGCTTGCCGCAACTGGAGAAAGCCCTCGCACAGAAACGAAGACCCAACACAGCAAAAATAAATAAATTTAAAAATTCACGACATATGTCAATATTAAAAAAAAAAAATCCCACGAAAGCTTTCAAATCCAAGGATTTTTGCAAAAAACTAAAATTTTATTATGCTTTTGATTACACTGAAGTGCTTAAGAAAGGCCCACATATTCAAGCTAGGACTGCAAATACCTCATATAGATAGACATTCGCTTGAACTGACTTTCTAGTCTTGGTATTTAATGTCAACCAGGTATCACGGTTCTGTTCTGAAGAAATAAAATATCCATGAGGAAAAATATGACATTCTGTAAACCTAGAAATTTGTAAATTAAGAGTAGATCTCATTTTTCTATTTTGCAATCTTTTCTCTGTATTCAAACATACTTCAGTGACCTAAATACAATGAGGAGAATAGGAACGACAGAAGAACTGAAAGGATCAGTATCTTTGCTAACAGTGCTCCGGATTTCCAGCCATGCATCCTGAAACCAGCTTTTACCAGGGGCAAGAAGAAAGGCTGCAATGTTTATGTCAGCAGCACGCAGGCACACGCATACAAGAGATTCTGATCCCAAAATAAGTGCTATAGGAATTGTATGCTGGTAGAAAATTTGTCTCTTTTTCCCCACCATAGCTCTTTAGGTAATAAAGAAATCACTGAAATAACAGATTTTGGCTAGCACCTTAATAAAAGTTTTTATGAAACACAAATTATATTTTTAATCCTCAGGTATAAAACAGGTTAGAGCTAAATGTTTAAATCAGGAAGTCCATTTATTCATTTTTTAGAGTTACGTGGGGGGCGTATAATTTCACAAAGCATGAAATATGCTACACCTTTATGTTTCCATAAGGCCAATATTCATTTACGAGATCCTGGTATAAACAGATAGGAGCACTGCAAACAGAAGCATTTAACATAAATCACAGAAGTTATTTGCCTGGATAAAGAGAGTCATTAAATTCAATTGATGGAGCTTTACTTCCTGAGCTCCCTCTTTCAAAGTATACAAAATATGATTTTAAAAAAACTGAAAAAAGTAAAGAAAATGGTTCGTATGTCAAAGCACCTCAAGTTATTTTTTAAATAAATGTATAATAGGATAATTTACACCACCAGTTCCATGTCCTTCTGTGTTTAGGTTGTTTCTAGATTTATCATTAAATATTATTTATTTATAAACAGCACTGCACTACATATCTCTGCAATCTTTGACTACCTCTGATTGTTGCCTTTGGAAAAACTTCCTGGAAATAAAAGCATTACTGAGTCAAATGAGGATTTTTGAAGGCTCTTAAAATAATTTGTCAAATCATTAATAGAATAAAAAGGCAGGATTATTAACAATGTATATATCAATAAACGTATATAACCTGAGTTTTCTTTTAAAGCTTGTGCATTTTGTTCAGCGTTGTCTCCCAAGAACTTTCCCAAGCTACTGTAATACAAAAACATTTCTAACAACTGTGAAATTCCACTAAAGTTAAGGTTAAATGTTTTAGATTTATAAGTCAGTAGATTGGGACTTCCCCGGTGGTCCAGTTAAGAATCCGCCTTCCAATGCAGGGGATGCGGGTTCGACCCCTGGACCGGGAACTAAGATCCCACATGCCACGGGGCAAACTAAGCCCGCGCACCACAACTAAAGAGCCCGTGTGCCACAACTAAGACCCGACGCAGCCAAATAAAAAAAAATAAATATTAAAAAATTTTTAAAAAATAATTCAGTAGATTACAGAGAGTAATAGGAAAGTAAAGAAACCATCAGCCTTCATATGACTGCTTAGCACCCTTGTGTTTATAATTTTTTAAAATTCACAAATCCAAGAAAAAAAGCTATCAAAAAAAAAACCCACAAAAAAAAATGTATTCTGAAGAAATACTTAAGGAGAATTTTGGTATGAAATAAATTTACTGAAGTCTTTTCTACTTTTGTAGATAAGAGTAAAGAATTAGAGGTACAGAGATTTGGATACCAAACAAATTCTGAAGTTAAGCTTATCAGTTCCAGGATTAGTTGGAAGATCAACCTCAACATTCACTAAGGGAAAAAAATAGCTTCAAGTCTCCATCTCATCACTACAGACAAAGCCATGGGCAGGAAAGGGATGACCAGGCTTCCCTCAGGAATTTTGTCAAAAAAATTAAAATTTAGCCTTGTTGTCTTATGGCCAATCTCACTCCTTTCCTGATATAAGAATAGTACCTAAATTTCTACCACTTGCTGGACTCATATTCTTTGACTTAATCTCACCTGACCCATGACGCAATGTCTTTATATTTCTATGATTACAATGTAATTTGTAAAGCCTTCAAAGTTACTATCTTGGGAACGTTTTTTACTAAAGCAAAATCAAAGATGTTTAAAAAAGAGAAAAGGTTGGACTAAATCATTCTCACCCAAAGGGTTAATTTCTCAAGTTGTCGTTCAGTAGCATTATCTATCAGAACAAAGTAGAATGATTAAATTTCCTTTTTAAGAGAGCCATTTGGGAAAATAAAGAGATCTTTTTCAGAGAACAATTTGTACGAGAGAGAACAATTTCCCTACTTATTAAGATGTGGGAATATGAGAGGGTAGCTCCTCTTGAATAAAAAGATTAGCAGAATATGTATTTCTATAATGATTTGTAAGGTTAAAAATTGATAGAAATGTACTAAAAGAAATGGTCAGTGAAAAGCACTACTAGTGCAAGATTTGAGCTATTTCAACACCTTTGGACAAAAATAAGGTTAGTTTCTAAATCTTAGCTTAAGAAGGATGACTGTTCCCCACAGATAAAAATCCATTATCATATAATTGAATACATTAACATTGTCATTAATACTGAAAGACATTTTAGAGATCCAATTCAAATTTCCTCATTTTACAAATGACGAAACCACTTCTAAGAAATAAACTCCATGGCTGGACCAAATTAGTTGCTAATGGCAGCCTACTGTTAGATTATACAATAGTTATGTGCCTTATTTGTCAACTGAACTGTAAACCCAGTAGAGGCTTACACCATCAGTAGGTATTTTCTACATCTTCCTATTACATGCAATGTCTAACACAGTAATTTGAACTTAACACAGCTAAACTTGCTATCCCATATGCTAATTATGAAATAAAAGAATTTGTTTCAAGTCACATTTCTCTGAAGCCATAAACTAATTTTACTCCTTATTTATGTCAATATATGGCATACCAGTTTTTTAATACAATTATAACTTACAGCTTTAAATCACAGAATCATGTCAGTCATCTTAAGTTTTTAAGAACTCACTAATCACAACCGTAGTTCAGCTCTCGAGGCTTTAAAACCCAAAATATTACCTAATCTTCAATGTACTGTAAAACAAAAAGACACGTGCACAATACCTAAACTATAAATTTTATTCTAAAGTCAAAAACAAAGCAGTTGAACAAAAAGTCACCGGCATGTGTTACTAGTATATTCATAAAGCTCTACCTCCTGTTAAAACCATTCAAGGTGGCTAATAATTTTACCCCTTAAGCCTCATCATATTACTTTTTTCACAATTCAGGGTTAAAGTCCTAAATTAGCTCCTGCAACCTACCTTTTGACAAACGCAACTTCCTCAAGCACTGAGCTTAGTAAAGTACATCTTACACCTAGGAACAAAGTACTGGTACAAGCGTACCTAGTCACTGGTTTCCTAAGAGCATAATGATTTCCAGTGAAGCCATTTAAGTAGGGGGAAATCTAGAGTTGGTTTAATGAATTTATAAATGAAGGCTATGGATGTTCCACAACAAAGTTGAACTTTAAATCATTTACAAAACAAGTACAAATCAACTGGCTGCTTCTGAAAAAATGCAGATTGAGTCAGTAGGTCATGGGTGGGGCCTGAGATTCTGCATTTCTATCCAGCTCTCTGGTGATGCTGAAGCTTTTGGTCCATGGACCATCCCTGGAGTAGCAAGGATGTAGCAGAGAACTCTGAGAAAAGATTGCCCACCTAGCCAACCAGATCAACACAATAACTGTACTGTCAGAGCTAGTTACCCTCACATCCAACTTTATAATATGTTGTCTAACTGGAAACAGACGTCCCTTACTTTTGAACCCTTAATTTATGCTTTTGCACTTCCCTCTCACATAGCTAATACTCCCTCTATGGAAAATAACTGAAAATTTTTATAGTCATGGAAGATGTTGCTTCTAAATCCTACTTGAGTTTATTCCTTCCATGTGGAGGGAGTTCAGTGAGTGTAACATTCCTGCCCTTTTTCTGTCCTTTTACTCCATCCAGAAGCAAGAAAGTGACTTAAGTGGATTCTGTAAATTCAGGAAGAACTAGCTGGGCAAGGACTAGGATAAGGTGAGGGTACCATTTGCCTTGGGCACTAAATATAAGACAGTCTCAGTAACAGTCCCCCCGGAGCCTGAGGCAAGGGAAAAGTCAGTAATACTGACCCTGCCTCTCCTTTAAATTTTTGAGATTTTATTCATCGTGGATTTTTTTACATGAATTCTGATTTTTAAAAATAGTGATCAGGGCTTCCCTGGTGGCACAGTGGGCTTCCCTGGTGGCGCAGTGGTTGGGAGTCCGCCTGCCGATGCAGGGGACACGGGTTTGTGCCCCGGTCCGGGAAGATCCCGCATGCCGCGGAGCGGCTGGGCCCGTGAGCCATGGCCGCTGAGCCTGCGCGTCCGGAGCCTGTGCTCCGCAACGGGAGAGGCCACAACAGTGAGAGGCCCGCGTACGGCAAAAATCGAGGTAAACAACATTTAAAGCGCTAAGGTTTTGCTGGCCTCACTCTCTTCACCCTAGTCCCAGCCCCGCTGCCCACAGAGAACACAAGCTCTCTTCTGTTCCCCACCCCTACCAGGAACAGGCCCTGTCCCTACAGTGGGAGAGGCCTGCCCTGTTATCTGCACCATAGTGACCCATGGGAAAGTGTCTCTCAAACGCAGTTCTGTTCCTCAAACTCACTTTCATCTGTAACTGATCTATAATTACAGATGAAATTCTATAATTATAGTCTGTAATTATAATTCATCTATAATCATCTAGCCACCTTACTCTGTTTCTTATTTCTCAAATGGTTCATAACCAGAGAGGGGAGGAAGGCAAGAATAATACCCAAGAATCAACAGCCCATCCTGACCACGTGTCGGCCACACTCTGGAACAAAGTCCAGGAGGCCAGGCCCCTGAGAGCCAGACATTTAACTTCAGTTGCTGAATCGGGGGGGGGGGGGAACCACAGAATCCCCCAGGAAGAGCTAGCGTTGCTGCGGCAACCCAAGGAAGCTCGTGGGGCTTTGGGCTGCGGCTCTGCACCCACCACTGCAGGAGGACGTGCACACTGTAACCGCCAGCTCGGCCACTGTGAAGAGCAGTCGCCACAACAAGGTAGTATTTACTGGGCCCCCTCAAAGCTGTAAATATGTTACACTAGGCAACAGACCATGAGAAACAAACAAGGGGTAAAGTGTGCAGGAACAAAACACACGTGGGGTAACTGGGGCTTCTACTGTGGCCAAGGTGGACGTGCTTAGGTTCAAGCCATCGGCCAGAGGTTCTATCACACTGGTGGCTCACAGCCTGTATCCCGTAATCCAGCTCACTTTTTCAGCTGGGATGTTCGTTTTAAAATAACACAGACTGGGCGAGAGGCTTTAAGCCTAAGACCATACATTCTTTTGAGCTGAGTGAGAAACTCCAGCTCACAGCAGCACTGTCCTTGGGTGAGTGGCTGTCTCCATGGAAGGGGTCTGCCCAGGTCTGCAGCCTGAGGAAAACAAGGCCTGGGACGCACATCTGAAGCAAAGCCACTTGAGTCTCGGCACCAGGGCAGGCTGTTAGCAGGCCGCCTTCCTGTGCAAGGCGCACAGCTGCACCTTGAATCACCCCTGGCAGGCGTGTGCAGAAAGCAAAGGCTTCAGAGGGCACAGCAAGGCAGCAGCGGGCCGACCAGCAGCTCGGGTGAGGCTCAACTACAACCGTAGGGAAAAGAGTCGCGACAGGCCCTTTCAGACACTGGTGGTCTACGGAGTACATTCACGGCTTTAGAATGGCAAAGCAGAACGTTCCTGTGTGTTCCTGTGTTCCTAGAATGTTTCCAGCTTTCAGCTGTTAACAACAGATCTGGTAGGTAATACAAATTATCCCAAATTCCACTCTGTATTCAAAGACGGGGGGGGGGGGCCGAAAGTGGATGCGGTGAGCTGGAATCCACGTGGCTTTTCCACAGTCTCAAGTCACACACCCCCAAAACAAAGTGTTTCCAATTAGCACTTGATTGGATAATTAAATACTAAGGGTAAGTCTTCCCTAAGACTCAGGCTTCTTAGATTTAAGTAAATCCAGAGAAAGAGACAGTAGAAATAGCTCTATGGCACAAACGTGAAAATGACTGCTTGTAAGAGAGGGAAAGGTGTGTCCTAGACCGGGCCTCCTGGTGCAGCACGATGACCTTAGGAAACACCAAAAACTGTTTTAGAAACTACTGCTCAGATATAACACTCCCTGCATTACTATTTCAGGGTTAGGGGATTGGGCTGTTTCCAAAATGTGGTAGTTTGGGAAGAGCGAGGAAAATAGGGAACAAGATAGTTCTGTGCCCGCCGGTGTGCTCGTCACACACTGGCTGCTGTGTCAGCACAATTTTGCAGTAATGACGCCTCTTCCCGTGAAGCGGCCCAGACTGTGGCTGCCGAGAGAACATGAACCCCGCCTAGGTTTCAAGATCACTCTAGCCTGACAGGACCAGACTAAGACACCAGTAAGGATGCCTACTGAAACTTAATTCTGGCCTTTTCACTCGAAGTCTGCAGAAAGTCAGCTCCAGAAGGGCAGGATATTTTCCCCCCCTCTGGTCTGTTTTATTTTCCAAAATATCACCAACACTTGGAAGAGTACACAGAGTGGTTTTTTAATAAACAGTTGTTGAATTAGTGAATGTATGAAAGGGCCAAGAGAATTTGATTTTGGACTTTAACATATCTGGATTTTCACTTGCAAGGTTAGGCAGTCCTACAATTTTCCCCTGGGAACATGACAGTGGTAGAGGTTTATGTTCATATTTAGGCATCGCTATGTTATTGGCAACTTAACTTTGTCATTGGATCTCATTGTACTTTGTGGGACAACATGGCTGTATATCATCTGAGATCACAACGAGGAAAGTAAAATTAAGCCCTGGGCACAGAGTGGCCAGAGTTGATATAATTAACGCACCCGTCAGAGCCTTCAAACTGTCACCTGCCCAGACGTGCTAGGAAAGTACCCAAAGGGACAGTGCTTTCACTGGGGAGCAGCCCCCTGAAGGTATGAGCGAGGCACTGGTTAACCATGGGCTAACTTCTAAGTTCAATGTGTTAAGAGAACCAGAAGCAGGGATGCCGGGGGTGAGGCTGCTTGCCGTCCCTGATGGCTCCTTTCATGTGGGAGCTCCATCAGTCTATGCTTCTTGGCTTCAATCTGACCCTTTACTTTCATCCTGCCCCGGGGAAGTACAGGACCATATCCGTCTAGGGAAATGGGGAAGAGCAGGCAGGGCAGGCTTGGCTGACGTCTGCCCACTGTCTTCTGAGAGTGCGTTGGCCTGCGGGGAGCACAGGACCCCACACTTCAGGAGCAGCCCGGCCATGACTAGGAGAACCGAATTCTGGGGCGGGCTGTCAGGAGCTCTTTGTCTGTCACCCTGGAAAGCAGCCTCCCAGGAGCCTTTAACAGGGATGATTTGATAGCTCAAAGGCCAGTTATCTTACTCTGTCATACTTCTCCGTTGGTCCAAAACCCAGATCAAGAACAGGGGTGTTACTTATTGGACACTTCAGTGAATATTACATAGTTTTAGTTTTCTTTAATTCCTAGCTTAAATCTGACTTCTAGAAGTCCACTTTTTAGAACTGTGGTAAAATATGTATAAGATTTATCATTCTTAATTGTACAGTTACATGGCATTAAGTAGACTCACAGGACTGTGCAAACATCACCACCAGCCCTCTCCAGAATTTTTTCATCTTTCCCAACCGAAACTCTGTATCCATTAAACACTAACTCCCCATTCTCCTCTCCCATCCCTGGCAACCACGGTTCTACTCTCTGTCTCTATGAATTTGGCTACTCTGGGGACCTCACATAAGAGGAATCACACGATATTTGTCTGTGTCTGGCTTATTTCACTTAGCACAATGTCTTCAGGATTCATCCCTGTTACAGCATGTGTCAAAATTCCCTTCCTTTTTAAGGCTGAATAATATTCCACTGTCCTTATAGGCCACATTTTATTTATTCTGGCATCCACTGATGGACACTTGGGTTGCTTCCACGCTTTGGCTACTGTGGACAATGTTGCTATGAACATGGTGTACAGATATCTCTTCTCTGAGACCCTGCTTGCAGTTCTAGTGGGTATATACGAAGTGGAATTGCTGCATCCTACGGTAACCCTATGTTTCATTTTTTTGAGGAATTATAAAATCGTTTTCCACAACATCTGTACCATTTCACATTATCAGCAATGCACAGACTTCCGATTTACATCTTCAATGCTTGTTACTTGTATTCATTTTTTTAAAATATGTAATAGCCATCCTGTTGGGTGTGAAGTGATATAGTGGCTTTGAATTGCACTGCATTTGCGTAATGACTCGTAATTTTGAGCACCTTTTCACACGCATATTGGTCATTTGTATACCTTCTTTAGAGAAATGTCTATTCAAGTCCTTTGTCCATTTTTTAATTGGTATTTTTGATGTTGCTGTTGTTGAGTTAGTCCACTTTTTAAAATCATACGATGTAGGAGAATATTTTCTACTTCTCTGGGAAGCATGACTGACGTAGTATGCTGCAGCGGGTACATTTTTAAACTCCTGTTACAGGATGAACCGTGTGTCTCAAAAAGATATGCTGAAGTCCTCACGCCCAGTACTTATGAGTGGGCTTTATTCGGAAATAGGGTCTTCACAAATGTAATCAAGTTAAGGTTAAAGTCATTAGGGTGGGCCTTAATTCAACATGACTAGTGTCCTTATAAGAGAAGGAACACGCAGAGAAAGAGAAACGCCATGTAAAGACCCAGGGAGACACAGGGAGACCCAGGGAGAAGACAGCCATGTGAGTGGCCATGTGAAAACAGAGGCAGAGACTGCAGTCATGCTGAATGAACAAGCAGGGCTACCCAGAGCTAGGAAGAGGCAAGGAAGCATCCTCCCGCAAAAGCTTCAGAGCAAGCACGGCCCTGCTGACACCCTGAATTCGGATTTCTAGCATTCAGAACCATGAGAATAAATGTCTGTTGTTTTAAGCCAACCAGTTTGTGTCGCTTTGTTACAGACTAGTACAACTCCCTTCTAGAAAATCAGTGCATCGTTCAAGTCCTTTTACAGATTGGTTGTTTGGAATTCAGAACACAGTTGCCGTTATTAAGAAAAAACACACACATAAACAATGATTAGGTTCCCAGGCAGCCTATCGATGACATTGTAACCCGTAATGGAGCGTGAGTATTGCCCAATAGTTCTGCTGTTTCCCCCAGAATTATGGGAAATGCAGCCAGCATTGCACATGGAGCCCTAAACATGAGCAACACATACCCTTTGCCATAGCCACAGGATATGGGTATAGAGAAGAACTATACCTTCTCTCTTCTCTTTAACGGGCAGTGGAGACGCTAAGGACTCTTCACCCATCCAAAGAGAGTGATTTCGTGCTCTCTGTTGCCCAGATGGTGTCAGGGTCTCTGTCCTTGCTGTCCTCCCCCATGACTGCGCCCCAGGCGCACAGGCAGTGACAAGAAAGATTAGATTCCCTCCAGAGGTTTCTCTCCCTACTTGTAAAGGCAGCAAAAGTTTAAACAGTCCTTCATTTCAAGGATGAGTAGCAGTGAAGAAAAAAACAATTATTTGAGGTAAAGATCTTGGTTTTAATCCAAAAGTATCTTTACCTTGAGGTGAAGCCTACCCAGGTAGCGGCTAACAGTTCAAGTGCTTAGCACTATTAGAAACAATGGAAAGAGGAAATTCCCTGGCGGTCCAGTGGTTAGGACTCTGCGCTTCCACTCAGGGGGCACGGGTTCAATCCCTGGTCGGGGACTAAGATCCCGTAAGCAGTGTAGGATGGCCAAAAAAAAAAAAAAAAAAGTGGAAAGAGATTTACCTTTTTATTATAAATATGATGGTAGCTTGAAAACTTAAACACTACAGGGGTAAAGACCATGGAGCATAAAGACCTGCTCTATACCCCAAAACTGACGGGGTCAGTTTTGCTATAAAAATAAACAACCCAGAATGTCAGTCAGTGGTTTAACACAAATGTCCAGGGTGTTGGAAGGGAGCTCTGCTCATATCCACCGTCAGCCAGGGATCCAGGCTGACTGAGGCTTCGTCTCAGGAAAAACTTCCACAACCACCAGACACTAGGAAAGAACCACCACAAAGCGGCCACTCACTCTTAAAGCTCCTGCCCTCCCTCCCGCTCACATTTCACCAAAGCAGATCACAGGACAACCCTCAACCTCAGGACGGCTGGGAAGTACCACCTTACCATTTGCCCAGGAGTGGGAGAAATGGAAACACTTGCGCAAAGCATTAAGGTAGGACCTTCATTAAAATCAGCCATGAGTTCCTCTACCCAAATTATTCCATTTCAGCCAAGATGAGTGATTCACAGCTCTCAGGGAAGACAAAGGAAGAAAAGATGAGAAGTGAGGGCCTCTGTCTGTCACCAATATCTGATGGTTCTCAAAACATAAAGTGGGGCTTCCCTGGTGGTGCAGTGGTTGAGAGTCCGCCTGCCGATGCAGGGGACGCGGGTTCGTGTCCCGGTCTGGGAGGATCCCACATGCCGCGGAGCGGCTGGGCCCCTGAGCCATGGCCGCTGAGCCTGCGCGTCCGGAGCCTGTGCTCCGCAACGGGAGAGGCCACAACGGTGAGAGGCTCGCGTACCACAAAAAAACAAACAAACAAACAAAAACATACAGTGGTTTTAATAACCAGCAACTGGCAGAGATGGGCTGGTCATGAAACCCATTTCCCTTTTCTTTCTGGCACACAGTCAGACAGTATTTCCCTACCGCTCTTGCAGGGAAATGCCATGTATCCTAGTCAACAGAATGTGAGCAGACACTATATGGACCACTTCTAAGCCTGGACTGTAAAACTCCTGTGTGATCCTTCATGCTCTCTTCCATACATGGCTTGTGCAGATGAACAAAGGAAGCCACATACTGAAATGTGTTAAAGATGGTGGGACCACAGGATGGAAGAAGCCTGCACCCCTAAATCACTGCCCACCCAAATACCCATTCTGGACTTCAAGAGAGCAAGAATTAAATTAGAATTGTATTTGAACCTGACTGTTTTTCAGGTTTTATTTGGGGGAGGGGGGTGTGGGCAGCAAATTACATTCTTTTTTTTTTTTTTATAAATGTATTTATTTATTTTTGGCTGTGTTGGGTCTTTGTTTCTGTGCGAGGGCTTTCTCCAGTTGCGGCAAGCAGAGGCCACTCTTCATCACGGTGCGCGGGCCTCTCACTGTCACAGCCTCTCCTGTTATGGAGCACAGGCTCCAGATGCGCAGGCTCAGTAGTTGTGGCTCATGGGCTTAGTTGCTCCGCGGCATGTGGGATCTTCCCAGACCAGGGATCGAACCCGTGTCCCCTGCATTGGCAGGCAGATTCTTAACCACTGTGCCACCAGGGAAGCCCTACATTCTTAAATAATACTGTAACTACTTGGAAAGAAGGGAGTAATCATGAAGAACTGTATCATTTTAGTCATCTTTTGTCAAAACAAAAAAATATTATAATCAGCACTTGCTGAATATGAAAAAACCATATGATCTTCAAATTGTTGGGGACACAAATAGGGTAGCTGATTCCATTTGCCCTGTCTTCTCACCCACTGATAATATTCAGACATCCAAGCTAATAGCATCTAACGATGGCCAGGAAAAAAGGTAATTTCTGTGTACTTGCATTTGATGCAAGAAAATTATACCCATCAAAAAATGGTTTACAATAATGCACGTCCCTGTTCTGTTTTCTTCCTTAAATCGTTTGCTTCTTCCAAGAAGTCTTCAGACGTTAATCTAGTACAAGGGTTGGCAAACTACTTTTGTCAAGGGCCAAATAGTGTGTTGGGCATTACAGTCCATACACTCTTTGGTGCATTTATTCAACTCAGTTGCTGTAGAACAAAAGAAGCCACAGACATTATATAAGTGAATAAGCGTGGCCACATCCCAATAAAAAACCTCACAGAGACAGGGAGAGGTCAGATTTGGCCTTCAAGCTGCACTGTGCTGACCCTGAACTAGTCCATTCTCAAATGCTCGGCACTAGCTGTTGTTTGCCATATACCGTCATTTAAAAATCTATTGCTTTTGATTTCATTTTTATTTCTTGACTCAGCAAGGTTACCAATCACAAGGACAGTATAGTCTTAACTCTCTGGGTACAATCGGTTAATATTTATCTTGATAAAAACATTCACAAAAGCAGGCACCACAGGGCTCCTAAATTACCTAATGACAGACGTAAGAAAATATCACCAAAAAGTGCCTCCTGGTTTTCACAAATCTTATCAGTTTTCACATAAATGATCACATGATAAAGTTATCCTATAGCATAAATTAAGAGATCGTCATGCTAGCATTAGTTTACCTTTGTGAAAAAAATTAAAAATCTAATTAATTTTGACTTTAGGGACATTTTAAGACTAGTTGACACTGGGTGCCCATGTAGTGAATTTTTGTCCACAAGTTCAAGTTTGACATAGCTGTCAAAGACAATAAATCTGAAAGCACATTCTATTGGCCAAAACAAATCCTATTAGTATCAATGCAACTTTCAGGACAAGATCAGAAATCTGGTAATTAAATGTCCACAGAGTACCACCACCATCCTTGATTAGACTCTGAAGAAATGGGAAAATGTATCAATCCCACCCATCCCAAAGGCCACATACTAGTCCCATCCCTTCACTGGGTCTCTCCCTGCTGCTCCAGCCTTTCCTGGGCTCCTGTGTCTGTAACTACTAGTTATAGTAGGTGCTTACCCACTATTCATCCTGCCCTTCTTCCCTGCCAGCAGAACCCTCAGTTTGTACTGATGTCCACCTTGTCCCATATAACTTAGGAAAAGATGCCATCCCAGCTCAGGGGCAAATTCTGACAGGTCTAAGGCAGTCATAGAGGCCCTGATTTTCCACGGAATCTAAGAACATCAACAGGTGACCTGGGTCCTTAGGATTTATTGTGTCTGCATGGTAACTAGACTTACCGTGGTGATCATTTTGAAATGTATGGGAAAACTGAATCACTATGTTGTGTAACAGGAACTAACATAGTCGTAGAAGAAAATGAGAACAACAACAAAAATTCACTATTATGTGACACTTTAATAACAAACCTCAATATCTGGAGGCAGAAACGACTTACTAGAGCACAGAGAGGTCAAACAAGGTTTCAGAGAACATACCGCAGGGTGCAGGGCAGGACAGGCTGTAGAAGCCCAGAGTGACCCAGGAACTAGACAAACAACAGAAGCAGGGGGGCTCGTAATTCTCTATAAGGATCCACTAAACACCTCCTTCCCCCAGGTACCTACCTGTACCCTATCCATTCAGACAACTATCCCGGCTCTGGAAACAGCCATATAATCTTAGAAGAAACTGGTGACACACTCCAAATCTAGAGCTAGCAGACCCAGAATCGGCTGCGGGTGAGGCATGCGGGGGCAAACAGTGAAATTCTTCCAATTGAGTGGTGGGACTACCAGCCCACTTCCTGTGCTCAGCTCCACAGAAGCTTATAATCACCAGGCTTAGAGGCCCCATGCAAACGATGATAGGATCTTTCTTTGCAGAAACAAAGTCCAGAGACAAGACCTACAGAAACTGACACTAGAGGTCTCGATTTACATGACTTCTCGTACAATCCACAAACGAGCATTCAGAGGCATAAAGTACTATTATCCTCATTTCACACACGAAGAAACTGAGGCACAGAGAGTTAAAAAACTTGCTGTGGTCATGTAGTTAGAAGGTAGCAGCGCTAAGCAGTCTGGTGTCATGCCCACCTTTTCACTCCTACGCTAAAAAAAAGGACTTACAAAAGACCAAGTATCAGAATGACAGACTTTACTATATTAATACTGAGAGCCAGAAGACAAGTGAAGCAATATCTTCACACTTCTCAGAGAAATTTTCAAACTGAAATTCCAATCCTGCCAAACCATGAATCAAACATGAGTGGGGGTAAAGGGGTTCTTAGGCACGGAAAGCGTCACACTTACCTCTCCTACATGCTTTCTTGGGAATCTATGAACACTGCCAATGTGAGGAAAGAAACCAAGGAGGATTATTATCTAGGAAACAGAGAAACAGGAGAAAAGAGAAAGGAGTCCCCAGAAATGCCTGGATGACGGCTGTGTCCTACACCTGGATGGCAGCAGGAAGTCAGAAGTCCAACGAGGATGTCTCCAGGAAAACACACAGAGCTAATCAATATTGGGAAGTTTTAACCAATTGAAAAACTGAACTGAGAGAAATCTGAGAGTGCTTTTGAAGGATGTGAGTTGTTTCTGCCAGATATTAAAAAAAAAAAAAAAGTAAACAGAAAAAATAGTTGTACAAGAAAGAAACATCATAACATACCACTTGGATCACAGAGATATTATTCATAGTCATATTTTGATTTAAAAGACGGAAGTAAGTAAAAGAAATAGTGAAGAGGGAAGAAACGTGATTGCCTCTGAGAACAGAGTGGGCTGTTCTTTCATATAATCCTTTTAGCGCTACTTATCTTCTTAAACTCTGAACATATGATAAAAATTAAGGAATTATGTAAAAGGATTACTTTGAAACTTTTCTATTTATCTTGTTTTCTCCTTCCATTAAGAAGCCTCTTATCAAATGAGGCTGTTGTCTTAGTTCCTTTTAAAACCCTCAACAGCTTAGCTCTTCTGAGGCTGAGCCTTGGGAGAAGCCAGTAAGACTACAGACAGGCTTCACGAAGAAACACAAACTTGAGCTGCAAGGGGCCTTTTCCTGAACCTAAAACTAGTGACTTATTCAGCTGCTGCTCTATCCCAGTAGCGACCCTGCTCACTTTAAGCCAGTATTCATGCTTCAACATTTTCCTGCTAACACCAGCCACTGTGAAGGATACCTATGGACCATCAAGGTCAAATGTCAAATTCTGCTCTAATTACATGTCAAAGCTAAGAGGCTGTCTTGTAAAATACATGCTTGTATCAGAAACATTAAAATGTGAAAACGTGTGTCTTACAAATGATGAAATACCGTAATTTATTAAAGCAAAGCTCAACATTTCAAAGTCACTGACTCTCAGGGTTAGAAGAGACCTCAAAAGAGATCTATGGAATCTTAACACTAATCTGACATTTAAATCGTCACAGACTGTAATCAACCAAATCCCTGCCCCTCCAGAGAAAGTACAATGGTTCTTGGCAGTTCCTACCTCCCCTCTCTAAACTCCCTGTCCAGAGCCATAAAGTATATGACAGTATTTGGGACTCAAACTCTAGCCACAGGAGACAGAAAACCTCAGATAAGTAGCAAAAGACAAGTTTATTTCTGTCTCGTGCAAAGGTCTGGGTTGTTCAGGATTAAGGGACCCAGCTGTCAGGGACCTGGGCTCCACCTTTCTCATTCCTTTGCTGTGCACGACCTCAACCTATGGCCCCAAATGGCATTATCTGTGTTTCCTTGAACAGGGTAGAAGGGTCAAGAGGCAACAAAGATGGAAGCTACCTCCATATAATATAACGCACCACACTGATGCCTGATCACACGGCCACACCTGCCTACAAGGCAGGCTGGGACATGGACACCAATACAGGCTACCCACACCTGACTAAAAATCCTATAAACACAGAAGAGGGGAGAAGTAGAGAGTCAGGGACAAAGAGCCATCTCTGCCACACTTAACCACAGACCCAGTGCTCTACTCCACACAGCACTGCCCTTCACTAACAAGAGAACAGGTTTGTATATAGACCTCCATGTTTTCTAGAAGCCAGGAGGCCTTAAACTCAGGTCCTCTCTGAAAGTACCTTGCTAGACTCAGGGGAGAAGATCTTGGAGAGAGATGGTCTCTTCACCGTTATGACATAGATGTGATAGTTCTGACAACTATGGAGGTGGGCCTGTAGACCTTAAGTTTGTGGATCACTTTGAAGTATTCTGATATAACTGAAAATTTTAGTTTCTTTTCATAAAGATGGTCTATCAAGTTAACTTTCGGTCTGGTTTTGCTTTTCAATGAATCAAACCCCTTGAATGGTCCACTTCTTAATTGTGATTCATGGCAGTTGTGCTTTTGGATCTTGGACTAGTGATTCATGGCAGTTGTGCTTTTGGATCTTGGACTAAAATCTGTATTCAATCAAAAGTTGTAGTCTACTGGGCTTCCCTGGTGGTGCAGTGGTTGAGAGTCCGCCTGCCGATGCAGGGGACGCGGGTTCGTGCCCTGGTCTGGGAAGATCCCACATGCCGCGGAGCAGCTGGGCCCGTGAGCCATGGCCACTGAGCCTGCGCGTCCGGAGCCTGTGCTCCGCAGCGGGAGAGGCCACAGCAGTGAGAGGCCCACGTACCACAAAAAAAAAAAAAAAAAAAAAAAAAGTTGTAGACTACTAAAATCACAAAATGAATAAAATTAGGGATACTATTTGAAATATGCATTTCCTGTCTACCATGTGCTGGGCACAGTTAAGTTCCAGGGCTCTATTATAGACTGGATTAGGGGAGCCTGTGTAGGATATGAGACATAACAATGAGATAAGTGCTTTCCTAGAGAAAAGATCAATATACAACAGAAGTAATGAACAGACCACAGTTGAGAGATTCGTTTGCCTAGCAAAGTCAGGAGAAAATATCAAGTAGAAATGGAAAGACAGGCAATGCAGCCAGAAGGAATCCCACTGGCTCTAAAGTGTGAAGGGATTGGAATGACTAGAAAGAGTAAGAAGCTCAAAGTGGCCACGGACGGGGTAAAGGGCAGCCTCCAGGTACGCTCAGAGTTTGGATTCTATTCTGGGAACAGTGCAAGTCTGCCAAAGCTGTTAAGAGGATACTAACATACTGGTTTGGCTGGAGTGTGGAAGATGTCCCAGCGAGGAAAGACAGACAGCAGGAAATTATCAGGATGGATCTGAACTAACACAGCGGTGTCAAGATGGAAAGGAAATGAAAAGCCAGATGAAGCTTTAAAAAGTTCATCTCTCTGTTTTCTGCACCGAGCAACAGAGAGCTTGGCGCACAATAAGTGCCCAACACGTGACTCTAGAAATAAACATTATTTTAAAAGGCTACTTCATTTATATTAACACTTTAAGATGGAAGCTACAGCAAATAGTATAGAAAAGCTGCACAAATAATCACATACTGTGTAGCTATTAAAAAGGATCTAAGCTTCTAGTATAAGGTATAAGAGTTTTATAATATTCTCTTTTTTTCTTTAAATAAACTAATATATGAGTTTAGGATGCTCATTCTGGGTGCAATAAGTGCTAATAGGCTTTTTAACCATTCCAAGCAACAAATAAAGGAGAGATTCAAAGAATGAATAAAAGATCTAAGTTAAAATGAATAATATTAAGCATAGAGCCATACTGTTTAATCACCCAAGGAAAAGTAATTCACTTCTTTTTTAAAAAACACCCCAACTTTAGAGTTTTTAAGTGAAAATACTACTCAACAATAAATGCTATCAGAGAAACTTTGTTCATGCCATGATAAAACAATTAAAATGATCTCAACAAAAATATATCACCTCTATTCCCCACCCATGCCCAAAACCAGATGAGGTTTGTATTTAAGACCCTGTATTTCACTGATTAGAATATGTTTATAGGAATAATCTAGAATTCCCAAGTGTCCTAAAAGAAGACCCCTCAAATAACCCGTTACAAGACTATCAGTAGGTAACAGCAGCGGTGAACAGATGGCATCCCAAAGTACACAAAACTGACGTAAAACACGCCAGAAAAGTAAAAGACGCATCGTAAGGAAAAAACCATTTTTACACTAATAAATAAAGACTAAACGATTAACTGATATTCTGTTTGAGCCTCGTGGTTAAATAATTTTAAACCTATGGTCGCATCTTAATGAGAATTGACATTTGAAAACTGACTTATTCTATACTTATTATTATAACAGTACAGTCAGCCCTCCATATCTGTGGGTTCTAAATCCATGGAGTCAATCAACAGCACATAAAAAATATTGGAAAAAATTCCAGAAAGTTCCAAAAAAGCAAAACTTGAATGTGCTGCACACCAGCAACTTTTTACATAGCACTAATATTCTATTTACAACTATTTACATAGCATTTACATTGTATTAGGTATTATACATAATCTAGAGATGATGTGACGTATATGGGAGCATGTGCATAGGTTATATGCAAATACTACACCATTTTATATAAGGGACCTGAGCATCCATGGATTTTGATATCTGCAGGGTCCTGAAACCAATCCCCCATGGATATGGAGGGACCACGGCATAGTTAGTCTTCTTTAGAAAAAAAATCACACTTGCAATTGAAAGCCTTTCAGGGGGGCAGAGAGAGTGAAGCCCTGGCTGATTAGAATAAGGACACCACCACTGAGGAAGAAGCTGCTAGAAGATGCGACACAAAGCCCGTTAACAACCTCCTGAACTTCAAGAATTCGGATCCCTGGACTTTATTCCAAAAATATACTTTTATTCCAAGACCTTCTGGCTTAAGAGTTTCCTAAAACCTCAAAACCAGCATGTGGAAGACCCCACATGCTCACAAACTCTTAAAACCTCATTCCTGAAAGCTTAGTCAGTAATTCCACTAAGTAAAATGTTTTAATGTTTTCCTTTTACAAATAACTATGTTTCAGGACATCCTATATATATATATATATATTCTTTAAACATATCATAAAACAGCATAAATAACAAAGTTGTGTTCCCACAATTCTCCTATCTTGTCGCTGAGATAGTGTGAAAGTCAAATTGCCAGGTTAAACATGCTCAGAGCATTTTAAATCATAAATATTCCAGTAGTTCTAGCTTTCTTCCACCCCTTCCTTCCTCCCTCCCACCCTTCTTTGTTTACACACACAGACTCTCACACACACACACACACACACACACACACACACACACACACACGGGCTCAGAGCTATAACCAGAATCACAATGCAAAGTTGACTAAATAACCAAGGAGCTAGGCACTTCAGATCATAATGTTTATATATGGAATCATTTCCTACCATACTCTATGCTATTGTAGGTGTAGAAAAACCATAAAATGACCATGTGTGATAATATAGAAAATTCACAATATATAAAATTATATACATTATATAAAAAAACTGACTAGGCAACACGTGAAATTTTTACTTAACAACTTAAAAGCAAAACACAGCACCACATTGATCTCTTTTCCTCTCTAAAAAGTGGTCAGAGTATATTCACATTTGTTCATAATAATCTTTCCATTTTCACACATTCTAGAATTTATCCTGAAGTAGGAGTATTTTAATACAATAAATATCACAAATATAAGATGAAAACGTGTATACGACTTAAAAAGCAGCTTCTTTTTAAAAGTACCACTTCTAAAACATAATTAACTCTAGCATTTTTGCTTAACTTAATGCCCCAAATCAACTATGTCCAGGTAACTTACCTACATTTCTCAGAAATCAACAGCTATCACTATAAGCAAGTGATGTCTTATTCAAGTTATTTGTCAAAAACAAACAAACAAACAAAAACATACTTGGTTGTGCCTTAGGGATTGTCTTCTTCATACAGCAATGCAGAAACCACAACCAGACGAAAAGAAATCCAAACACCAGACCGTACAATGAATCCTCTCAAGAGACCGTGGTTATTCAAAGACCAGCTCGGCCTTGCAGCCATAATACGGCTAAGTGTAATGACTTTATTTTTTTCCAAAGTAAAGAATTTCCCTTGGACTCTCTGCCAACAAAACATCAAGGATCTTTCTAAGTCTTACAGATGGAAAACTTGTGTGTTTCTTAGTTATACTGTACATCACTAACAGTAAGACTAAAAACAAAACAAAAACGAAATGTTCTGTAAAGTAAGAAACTTCCTGGTCTATCCAGACCATCTCTGAAAACAGGAGTTACTTTCACTTGTCAGATTAAATCAGCATTCACCGTTGCTGGGTGACTGCTTCTGGATTAAAGAAACCAGAATATTCCAGTGACTTGGATAAAAAAAATTTTGAAGGAAAGATGGTAAGTAAGCATCTATACCACAATAGGAAAACTAAGATTTAAGGTATAATCCTTATTAACCTATCTACAGTTTTACTTCTCATTTCCTATACTAATAAATTCTTAGGCATTTCATATCCTTTAAACTTAAAGTGAATATTCAGAAATTCTCAACTTAGTAACATTTGTGTAAGAGAAAGTTCTAGAAAGATAAGTACCATACCATTACAATAGTTCATCACCATCCCCTTAGGTTGGGGCAGGGGGTGTAGGAGAGATCTGCACATTATACATTTGCGTTATACATTTCTTTTATTATTTAAATATTTATAATTACTTTTGGAATCTTATTTAAATACCAAAATATTCAATATTAAAGACATATTTATGCTCCAATGGAATAAAACGCATTCTTTACAGACTGTATTTTTTTTTAATTAATTAATTTATTTTTAGCTGCATTGGGTCTTCGTTGCTGTGCGTGGTCTTTCTCTAGTTGCGGCGAGCGGGCTTCTCCATTGCGGTCGCTTCTCTTGTTGCAGACCATGGGCTCTAGGTCCATGGGCTTCAGTAATTGTGGCACGTGGGCTCACTAGTGTGGCCTGCGGGCTCTAGAGCACAGACTCAGTAGTTGTGGCACGTGGGCTTAGCTGTTCCATGGCATGTGGGATCTTCCCAGACCAGGGATTAAACCCATGTCCCCTGCATTGGCAGGTGGATTCTTAACCTCTGCGTCACCAGGGAAGCCCCAGACTACTTCTCTGATCAACATTTTTTTCATAGAAACTTAAATTAAAAGATTTGGAGGTCACTTATTCAGAATCTTGGGAGAGCATATCTGCTCTTTGCAACATGAATAACTAGTGTCATTAAAGCTGTTATAGATCTTCCTTGACTTATGATGGAGTTACGTCCTAATAGACCCATCATAAGTTGAAAGCAGCATAAGTTGAAAATGCACTTAATACACCCAACCTACCGAACATCATAGTTTACCTAGTGTACCTTAAACTGCTCAGAACACTTCCGTTAGCCTACAGTTGAGCAAAATCATCTAACACAAAACCTAATAATAAAGTGATATCTCATGTAAATGATCGAATACTGTACTGAAAGTGAAAAACAGAATGGTTGTCTGGGTACAGAAAGGCTGTGAGTGTACCGGTTGTTTACCCTCGTGATCACGTTGCTGATGGGAGCTGTGGCTGCCACTGCCCAGCATCATGAGAGAGGAGCGCACCCCAGGGAAAAGTTCAAAATTCAAAATACGGTTTCTACTGAAAGCATAACACGTTATAGCACCATCAAGTAGAAACACTGTAAGTCAAGGAACATCTGTACTTTACAAAACAGTCAATGTAGTCCCTAAATAAATGTCTTTCAAATTCCAACAACAGACCGTCCAATTCAGACAACTGAAACACTTTCCAAGAAGTCTGTAGCAGGCAGTCTACACATGAAGTCAAACACTACAACAGATGAACTTCTCTTGAAATAAAACACTACTCTTATTAGCAAAGATAATTTTACTATTCTTCTGTAAACAGGGCCCATTCACGGAAGAGGGGCTGAGTAACACTAATGATTGGCTCAAGTATCCGAGTTCACTGAATCCAATCTACTTATTCTATATGTAAGAAGACTGTGGTCTAGAGAGAATAAGTTACGGCTTCTAGCGGTGTCTCTATTGCATGACTTTAGGAGTCACCATTCACACCATGTTCTGTGAAAAAGAAACCCTAGGGGTACCAGTTACATTAAAGATGATGGTAATGGAGCCGCAAGAATCATGCAAGGAGGCAGCCCTGACAGCTTCCAAGTTCATACAACTATTTAGAGACAAAATCAAGATTAGATACTCTTGGGACTTCCCTGGTGGCGCAATGGTGAAGACTCTGCGCTCCCAATGCAGGGGGCTGGGTTCGATCCCTGGTCAGGGAACTAGATCCCACATGCCTGCTGCAACTAAGAGTTCACATGCCACAACTAAGGAGCCCTCCTGCTGCAACTAAGACCTGGTGCAACCAAATAAATAAGTAAATATTAAAAAAAAAAAGATTAGATACTCTTATCTCTAGACCCTTTGGCCCACCACCATCCTGCCTCATAAAAGTAGGGGCAGGGGGGTGGCGAGGCAGGAGGAAAATTTAATGGTGTATTTAGGATAAAGCCCTATCCTAAATTTTTATCCTCTTTAACACTATGCATTTAACCACCTTAGGGGAAATAGCATGAGTACCACAAACTAATCCTGCATTAAGAACATCAAACACACTTCAAAGAAAAAAAAAGCCTGCAGAAATTAGACACCAGCCTAAAGAATAAAACAATTTTTAAAAAATATTAAAGATGGTCTACACCAGTGTAACATATTAAATAAACAGTCTGTGTCCTAAAGCTACAGGTGAAAGCAAGAGTAAATATTTCACTTGTATTATCCAAACCTGAACCCCTCATTCTCAGTCTCCCACTGACTACAAAGAGGAGATGAATAGAGAGTCTTAATTATGGCTGTCATGCACATCTGCTACAACAAAATTATCTGGTCCTGCTTCCTAGTACAAGAGGCCAGCTTCATCTGTACTGATGTCATAACAAGGAAGTACTTTCGGCTACAACCACTGATGCCAATTAAGATAAGAAAACCAGTTCATTTAGTACTGTTCTCGAAACAGATTAAATTTTTCTACAAAGAGAAACTAGGCCAAAAACTAAACAGCGTACATTCAACCTGTTTTGTAATCCAGTATCACTCAATGATAAAGAAGATCTAGGCCCTAAGTAAAAACATTTCAGATTATTTACTGAATGACCAGAGTAGTTCTTCCAATTTCTGAAACTACACAACTACCTGTGATGCATCACAAAGAAACAGCGGGATAAGAGGTAGGGAGAAATGAAATGGACACAAGGCTATGAAAAAGTAGTGGCTTAGGAATTCCGTGAAGATTATATAAAAGATTATTTAATCCATATAAGAGAATCAATCAAAAAGAGATCAAACCTCCCAAGATATGTTCCTAAGAAAGAGAAAACTACCTACTAGAAACTAATCATCCTGTCAGTTTCCAAGCCTATGCAACAAACACGCACACATAATTTTCCCTCCTTTCCCCTACTTGATTTGAAAAATTTACTTAGGCTGAGAACTAGTTCTTTTTATTTTCTGAGATACCAGTAAGGCTCCAAGAGGAATAAAGGTATGCAGTTATAGGGGAACAAAATTTGCCACTCCAAAATATCTCTTTGGCATGCAGGTTATTTCAAGCTGAAACAATCAAAGCCCAAAAGACTCGGGAAGAAACTTTGACCTTCCCCCACCCCCACCCCCACCGATTGTCTAAAGAATGTAGATAGAGGACCTGTTCCAGGAAGGCAGCATCACCATAGATAACCTAGTATGAACCAGGTGTGTAGAGAGGGAGGAACCTAGGAAAGTCGGCTTGTAAAATTCCTCTCTGTGTCCCACTGTCTCTGCAGGGCCCAGCAAACATTTATTTACCAAACATTCACTTTTCCGTCTTCATGTCAATTGCCTTCCTCCCCTTTGAGGTCCCAAACCATTACTCCTAACATCCTTTTTTGTCTTCAGCTGATGGTGTCTAAGGGGAGGATTTCAGCTATTTTGGTGAGTTACTCAGTTTTCCTGGGTGCCTCCCATTCATACATGTTATTAAACTTCTGTGTGATTTTCTCCTGTTAATCTGTCTCATGTCAATTTAATTCTTAGAACAGCCAGAAGAATGTAGAAGGGTAGAAGAAAATTTATTCCTCCTTGCAAATTATACAGAAAGACTAGAAATCAGATCCCAAGGGAAAAAATAATGAATTAAACATCACTGGAAATTAATGTCTCTGAGTCAAACTTTTAAAACATTTTGTGATGCCTCAGACCACTAAACTCAAGTGTGGCAGTGGGGAAGAGTCTGCAAGAGCCATGCCAGCACACGGTCAGTAGAGACAGAGATGCTCTGGACTTGCTGCAAGCCATTCAGAAAGTCCAGGGTGGCCTCTGTGCACAAAGGAGACTTAGGATAAGATGCTGCACTTTGACGTAGTATCAAAAGCCAGCAGGTGGGACTTCCCTGGTGGCGCAGTGGTTAAGAATCCACCTGCCAACACAGGGGACATGGGTTCGAGCCCTGGTCCGGGAATATCCCACATGCCACAGAGCAACTAACCCCATGTGTCACAACTACTGAGCCTGTGCTCTAGAGCCCGCGAGTAGCAACTACTGAGCCTGTGTGCTGCACCTACTGAAGCCCACGTGCCTAGAGCCCATGCTCAGCAACAAGAGAAGCCACCTCAATGAGAAGCCCATGCACCGCAACGAAGAGTAACCCCCGCTCACCGCAACTAGAGAAAGCCCACACACAGCAACGAGGACCCAACACAGCCAAAAATTAATTAATTAATTAATTAAGGAGCAGAAAATTTAATTCAAAGTGTAATGCCATGTGAGCAAAGGACTTGGAAGAGGCATATCTCCAAAGAAGATATGCAAATAACCAATGAAAAGATGCTTAACATTATTAGTCTTTGGGGAAACACAAATCAAAACCATGAGATATCACATCATACCCACTGGCATGGCCATTATCAAAATGTTGGCAAGGATGTGAAGAAATTAGAACCCCTTGCACTGCTTCGGGGGTATGTAAAATGCTCCAGCGGTTGTGGAAAACAGTTTGGTGGTTCTTCAAAAAGTTAAACACAGAATTATCTTGCGTTCCACTCCTAGGCATATACTCAAAAGGACCAAAAGCAGGGACTTGAACAGAGATTTGTACATCCTTGTTCACATCAGTATTATTCATAGTAACCAAAAGGTGGAAGCAACCCAAGGATCCATCAATAGATAAATGGATAAACTAAATGTGGTAGATAAATACAATGGAATATTATCAGGCTGTAAAAAGAAATGAAATTTTAATAGTGCTACAAATAGATTGACCTTGAAAACATGCTGTATGAAAAAAAACAGACAGAAAAGGACAAACATGTATGACTCCTCTTACACGAGGCACGTAGAATAGGCAAATTCATAGAGAGAGAAGGTAGAATAGAGGTTACCAGGGGCTGGTGAAAAAGTTGAATGGGAAATTATTCCTTAATGACTTCAAAGTTTCTGTTTGGGATAATGAATTCTGGAACTAGAGAGTCGTGATGGTTACACAATATTGTGAATGGACTTTGTGCCACCGAATCGTATACTTAAGAACGGTTAAAACGGTAAATTGTTACGTATATTTTACCACAATAATTAAAAAAAAAAAAAAGAGACAAGACCACAGACTAGAAGAACTAGAACTGATGGCTTAATTTCACTGCTATCTCAACTTTCCCAATCTACAAAACAGGAGAAAAATACTATCCCACGTATCTTAGAACGTTGGGCTGTCTCATGAACATCTGAGATCTCAAACGTTCAGTCCACGATGGAAAGGGTCTACACTACAGCACCATACCGACCACTATGGCACCACACAGCTACCAGGTAGAAGCTCTTCTGAGCTAGACAGTCACATAGAAAGAATCCGTTTGTACATATGAACAGACACCCATAAGTGTGCAAGTTTTGTTGTTAAAATCTTCATTTAAATTCTCACTCTATCAACATAAGAGTCATAAAAGGGATACATGATTTCAGAGAAGAGTAAAATTAAGAGAGCAACCAGGGCACGTTTGCTGACAAAGATCTTTAGACGAGGTTACTTGAGATGAGGAGGCCGGAGGATGAGCATCTGGACCCGCGGCCAGTACACGGGGCTGGTCGCTGCAGAGCTTGGGTGGGGACCCCAGGAGAAGCGGCACGGCCAGCCTAGGGGACCCAGCCAGGGCCTCAAGCTCAAAGTGAGCACAAGAGGGGGCTTCCCTGGTGGCGCAGTGGTTGGGAGTCCGCCTGCCGATGCAGGGGACACGGGTTCGTGCCCCGGTCCGGGAAGATCCCACATGCCGCGGAGCGGCTGGGCCCGTGAGCCATGGCTGCTGAGCCTGTGCATCCGGAGCCTGTGCTCCGCAACAGGAGAAGCCACAACAGTGAGAGGTCCGCGTACCGCAAAAAAATAAAAAGTGAGCACAAGGGCTTCCCTGGTGGCGCAGTGGTTGAGAGTCTGCCTGCCGATGCAGGGGAAACGGGTTCGTGCCCCGGTCCGGGAAGATCCCACATACCGCAGAGCGGCTGGGCCTGTGAGCCACAACTACTGAGCCTGTGCGTCTGGAGCCTGTGCTCCGCAACAAGAGAAGCCGCGATAGTGAGAGGCCTGCGCACTGCGATGAAGAGTGGCCCCCGCTTGCCACAACTAAAGAAAGCCCTCGCACAGAAACGAAGACCCAACACAGCAAAAATAAATTAATTAATTAATAAACTCCTACCCCCAACATCTTCAAAAAAAAAAAAAAAAGTGAGCACAAGACACACAACCCAACACTGATCACACAGCTTAGGAACAGGCTTCTAGGCAGGCATTTCAGAGTTCAATCGAGGTGCTTAGCTTCTTACTGAGCCTCCAAACCATTCAGCACCACTGTTTTTTGTAGGTGTTTTTGTTTCGGCTTTGTTTTGCCAGCCCCACGAAGCTTGCAGGATCTTAGTTCCCCGACCAGGGATGGAACCCGAGCCCACGGCAGTGAAAGCGTGGATTCTTAACCACTGGACCACCAGGGAATTCCCAGCACCACTGTCGATATCATTTCCAGACTGAGGCTGACACAACTACCGTTACGTGGAACACTCCCATTCAAGGCCCACTTAATATGAAACTCCTTCTCCAGGGTTAAACAAATCTCAACTTGATTTCACGGTTCAGAGAATAAGCGCTTCCAATAAATTACCCGTATTTTACAGATGTCTCGGGCACAAGGCTTACATAAAGTAAGCATTCAGTAAAGGTTGACTGTAAATCAGATTTTGTTAGCTATCCATTACACATCTCTCACAGGTAATGGATCAAAACTAAGAAGTGGTAAACAACTATTTTTAATATCTAAACACAAATACGAAACAATAGATACATACAATAACCCCCGACTAACCCCCTCCTCTTTTAAGACCTAATTGTTATTGCTCTTTTGGAAAACAACTTCAACAGTCATAAAAATGACTTGTATGTAATCTTATGTGAAATGTGAAATCTTATGTGGGCTCAGGTCACAACAACCCCCTTTCTCTGCCAACAGCCCCTTTACTCCCGAGGTGGCTCCACTAGATGAACTAGCCCTGGTGTAGACACCTACATCAAACGAGGTCAGATCCTCTCTTCCGAACAAGCACTTGGATTTGAAAGAGACAGTCAGGCAGAGTGTATCCATGGAATTCCCTAGAACTGAAAATCCTATCAATCCAAGCCCTGTAGAGGTAACCCCCTTCTTCCACGCGCCCAGAAGTGGAGGCAGCAAGTGTCTCCAGAAAGAGGCAGCTACCAATGTCCCAAGAGAAGCAGAAGTGAAAACAATGAGGCGAAATGACTGACCTGACTTGGTTCCTAACAACTTCCTTGACACTTGGGTTCTGAGCAATTTTCCATATGCTTATAACACCTATCTGGTTTTTGCCTCAGTTCGCTTGGATTGATTTCTATCACTTCTAAATTAAGAGTCTTAAGTAAACTGTGGCCAAGAATTTGTCACAGGAGAGACTTGAGGCTTTTTGGCATATTTTCTACAACTGTCTTAGAAAACTATCTAAATGTGACCAACAAGGGGCTGATTAGAAGATTACAGTAGAGTAACAATGAAATACAACCATATAAAACTATGCGTACAAAACAACTAGGAAAAATGTTTGTGTTTTATGATTACAATCATGAAAAATATATAGTAGAAGAACATGAGAAAACGAATACATTAGATGTGAAAGGGGATACAGGGCTATGGGCTGTTGATGCTGGTTTAATATCCTGTCTGTGTTATTAATTAAAACCAGGAAGAAAAATCTAATAATTTCTCAAAACTAAAAGTAAACACAAATGTCCATCACTAGTGGATGAATAAAAAATTTGCAGTACATTCAATGTAATGAAATAGCACTCAGCAATAAAAAGGTAAACCACTGATTCAAACAATAGAAAGGGGACTTCCCTGGTGGCACAGTGGTTAAGAATCCGCCTGCCAATGCAGGGGACATGGGTTCGAACCCTGGTCCGGGAAGATCCCACATGCCATGGAGCAACTACTGAGCATGCGCTCTAGAGCCTGCGAGCCACAACTACTGAAGCAACAAGGGACGCCACTGCAATGAGAAGCCCGTGCACCGCAACGAAGAGCAGCCCCGGCTCGCCGCAACTAGAGAAAGCCTGAGTGCAGCAACGAAGACCCAACACAGACAAAAATAAATTAATCAATTAATTTAAAAAATAACAAATAATAGAAAGGTATCTCAAACACATATGCTAAATGGAAAGATACCAGACCCCAAAGGTATATAAATCCATTTATATACTATCTGGAAGGCAAAACCATGAGGACAGGACTGAGGTCAGTGTTTGCCTGAGAGTAAGGGGAAAGCACTGAAAGGGGTATAAGGAAACTTTGGGGGATAATGGAAAGTTCTATTTTTTTTAAATTGTGGTTGGTGGTTATACAACTCTATGTTTATCCCAATTCAATGAACTACCCACTAAAAACGGCAACGTATGCTGTATATAAATTATACCTCTGTAAGTCTAACTTTAAAATAAAGAAGACACTGAGCTTGGAAACCAAAGCTATGGAGGCACCTCTAAGAGATCTGTTTTCTAGACGACATTCACTCGTCCAATTTGTTGGGTGCCCGCTGTACACCAAACATGCTGCTACGTGTTACTACAGGGTGAACAAAATAGACAAAAAAATAAATAACACAACTGTTCAAACAGAAATTGTAGTCAATGAAGAAAGGCAGGGGCATTCTGGTTGCTATTACAGGAGTGGAGGGGTGGGGGGGGGTCTCTGAACAAGTCACATGTGCAGCTGAGACCTGAAAAGTATTGTAAGTACCAGGCAAGGAGGCAAGGAACAGAAAGGTTTTAAATGTAGTGTTTTATCAGCAGTCAACAGCAACTCAACTGTTTAAATATATCAAGTGTGGTTATATTTTAATGTGATGTGGAATGGGGCCTCTGAAGTAAGAGCCCAGACAAACCAAGGTCTTAAAACAGCACCAGGGGCAGTGGCCAGATATAAAGAAGTGTTTTTGGACCTTAGGGGCCCTCAAAGAGCATTACGGTTCCTCCATCCACGGTCAATATTTCAAAAATGATTAACAGAATGTATACATTTCTCTGAAATGAGGTTGCCTAAGGGTAACTAAATCTCACATTCTGGTGTTTTAAAGAAATCTGTTGTGCTTGTTTTTACCTTTGGCTGAATTCTACCATGGTTTCCTCAAGCTTATCAAAGATTCTAAATGACAGTTACACACACACACACACTTACCAAAAAGTGAACACACACTTACCAAAAAGTGAACAAAAGTGTTCTCTGGTAAACAAAATTCTTCACCCACCCTACAGGGTTCAAGCCCAAGACACCTTCACATGGCTTCACATGGCACTACTCTATCTTTATCCTCTGAAACTCGCAGGCTGCTTCTTGGCAAACGCCTCTGCTGGATTTTTCTCTGACCAACCTTCCAACGTTGGGAGTAAGGCGGGGCTCAGCCGCTTAACCTCTTCTCTTCCTAACGCGTGGTTTTATTACAAATATATTCTGTTGGAATAACAACTCCCAGGAGCATATCTTTAGCCCTGATCTTTCCCTAAAGCTCCAGATTTTAATGCCTAACTGTCCAGTCAACACCTACATTTGCTTGTCTAATAGGTATCTCACACTTCCTGCATCTAAAAGAGAACTCTGGGCTTCTAGACACCCCCAGCTTCCTTTTTGCCCCAGTGTTCCTTATTCTCCCTGAAAGAGAATACCTATACCACTAGGTACCCAAGTTGATCATGCCGAAAACCCAGTTGTCAGCCTTCATTCCTCTCTTTCCCTCTTACCCCAATAGTCACTCCTAAATAGGGGCTACCTTCAAAATACATCCCAAACGCGGCCATTTCTCACCTTCACCATTACCCCAGGTCCAAGCCACTACTGTCTCTCTCCTGAAGAACTAATTGAGCAAATCATTAGCCTCTTGTCTCCTTACAATATATTTTCCACACAGCGACCAGAATGATCCTTCTGAATTTGCGAGCTCATGCAAATCCCCTCCCAAAGCCCTCTATGGTCTCTCATCACACTTATGAGAAAAAACAGACCCACAGATCTAGAACACCAATTAGCAACAGATTAGCCTTTGTGCTAAAGGTGACAAGGAATATCTTCAAAGGCAAGGGAGTCCTTGCTGTGGCCCCCAAATCCGAATTGCTCATACTTAATAGTCAACTCTAAGATACAATGGAAGAATCCTTGAAAATAAACGACCATCCATTCCTAAATCAATAGGTATGTGTTCAAACAAAACACTTTCCACCTCTTCACCACTCAGACCTCCACAATTACCTGAAGGCTGGGAGGGAAAAGGGTGTTCTTGGCCTTCTGACCACTGATTAAGTTCTAAAGTGATCTGGTTTCACCTTAAATAACAAAAAAAAAAAAAGTCTCTAAAATAAATATGAAGTTTTGAATACGTTATACCCAAACAAAAACAGCTACCTTTATGAAAAGATTCTTTTGTGTCTCACTTGGAGACTGAACTTTCTTCAAGCCCACGTGACTTCAACATAAAACGTGCACCATATGTATCAAAAAGAGTTATGAGTAATTGTGCTAAATAATCCTCCCAGAAAATTCAATTTTAAATGTATAGGTCTTTGTTTAAATGACCTGTTGTCTGCAAGTTTTCAAACAATGCTTCGCTTTGTGTTCCCAGGCAGTATAGGAAACAAGGCACGTTACTGTTTCCATTCCTCAAACATACTATGACTAACATTAAATACAAAATATTTTCTTGCAAATTAGAAACATCTAGAAATACATCTCACCAAGCCCAGGCTCATAAAAAGAATAACCTCCAATGTTTACTTTTATTTTTTCTGGGGTTTTTAAAAAGTCAATCACTGAAACTGTTACCTCCCCGGACACCAGCCAGGAAGAGAACACTCCTCTCCCCTACGCTTTTCACACTTGTCTTCAGACACACAGCCTCCCCACTTGACTGCCTCCTTTCCGGGTCATCTTCTGGCAGCAGGAAGGCAGCAGTGGCTCTGTGCCATCAGGCCCTTCTCCTAAACTGTGACTATTTTTAGGCCAGCAGCCCCTCTCTGATTCTGAACTTGGCCCTAGATCATCATGTCCTTAGAGATAAACTCTTCAGAAGCCAGGCAAGTCTCAGTAGGATTGGCTACACTCCTCTGCTAACACAGCAAGAACCTCTTAAGGGCTGCAAAGGCGAATGTCCTCCAAGGATAGCAGGGTCATGACCTTTATAGCGCAACCCCCCCCCCACCACACACACACTGCCCTCAGTTGGCCTGACCAAGGCTGTGCTCCTATTCCAAACATGCAACCAGTAGTGCCCATGATTTCATCAGGGTTAAAAAAAAAAAAAAAAGAAAGGCTGAAAGATTTCCTGCTCTTGTGAGAATGTTAACCCATGTACCAGGAAATTTTAAACAACTCAGTGATGAGGGTTTTTTCCCTGAAGTATCATGTCCAGCAGCAACCCTGAGATATCAGATTTGTATAACAGCCTTGGGAAGAGGCAGGTATTGATAAAAATAGTCAAAGAAAATTTTAGTCACCTTTCAAAAAAGGAATAGCATACCAAGACGGCATAGTAAGTTAAATATCCCCTTGCGCTATTTATAAAAATAACCATATACTCTAACTTCTGTAATTGGAACAGGTCTACCAGAAATCCTAAATATATCTGGTGTTAAAAGTCTGCACCATGTGACAAAGTGAGAGAGAGGCATGGACATATGTACACTACCAAACGTAAGGTAGGTAGCTAGTGGGAAGCAGCCACATAGCACAGGGAGATCAGCTTGGTGCTTTGTGACCACCTAGAGGGGTGGGATAGGGAGGGTGGGAGGGAGGGAGATGCAAGAGGGAAGAGATATGGGAACATATGTATATGTATAACTGATTCACTTT
Organism: Monodon monoceros; assembly: GCF_005190385.1. Taxonomy (NCBI): domain Eukaryota; kingdom Metazoa; phylum Chordata; class Mammalia; order Artiodactyla; family Monodontidae; genus Monodon; species Monodon monoceros. The sequence continues at coordinate 17,983,193 of NW_021703773.1, forward strand.
GTTATAAAGCAGAAACTAACACACCATTGTAAAGCAATTATATCCCAATAAAGATGTTAAAAAAAAAAGTCTGCACCATCTATTGCTACACGTCTATAAAATACAGCTATGGTAACATGAATGTCAAGTTAAATGTTTGGTTTTTCCATTCTCACTGCTAAAATGAAGCATAAGAACCTCAAATTAGGTTTGAATGTTTTAACAACTGAAATTTCAAGGGAGAACATACAAAAAAAATAGGGTAAATACGTTTATGTATTTCACCTTGTACCTCTCCTTCAACGACATCATGCCATATCAAAATTTATCTCTTTCATTCATCCCCAACTTGGATGTTATAAAGAATTGTACATGTTTTCTGAACCCACAAGTTTACAGTGTCAAATATTTGCTCTCCAGACTTCTACTGACAACATTAAATGGAGACCTCATGAAAACGTTAAGAACAACACATAGGCTCTAGTATTTGAGAAAAAGACAGGTAGGCTTGACCCAGAGCTGCAGATCCAAGGAATAAAGAAGTTTCACTCACTGGTCCTGGCTGTGGCATTTAGCATCTTATTGGGGTCTCCAGCCCTGAAGGTGAGTATCCCTCTGTCAGGTATCCTCCCCTCCATGTACTCCGGAGTTCCAGGACAGCTAAATATGGAAATGTGCCAGGAGAACAAAGGAATACAACATGGACCTCAGGAAGTGAGAAACCCAGCCACGTCTCCTCCTTTACCCTCATAAGCAGGACAAAAGGTCATTGCTCCAAAACTGGCTACTTTTTACATTTCTCAAATAGGGGTGTAGGAAGAATGAGCCTATGGGATCTTAGACTCTGTCCTCCAGAGACTTGGAGGAATGGACAGTGAAATAAAATTTAAAAAAAAAGACTTTTAATATGCAGATTGTTGTGCTCTAGAAGAACTTGGAAATTCACAAGCTGGGCTCTGTTTAGCTTTACATTTCTAAAGTGAACGTGTTTAATGCCAAGTTTTTAGCTCCATGAAAATGGTCCAAATCTGGCTCCCAATCGAATGACAGCCTGACTGTGACAGCCTTTAAAATCATTGGTACATGAAAGTCAATTGAGACAGAAACCTCTAAATAATTACCCTCAGCAATAAATTCTCAGCAGAAATAATTCAATAATAAGACTCCAGCCTCAACGCCAACCTGCAGCCCAGTTGTGGTCAACAAATTCCAAACTGACTGAGGCCAGGACCACTGCTTCCCTTTACACAGACCTGTGGCCCTGATGGCAAAGACAGGCCGGCTTGGAGTTTAAAAGCAGAGATGGATGCAATGAAGATCTGTACTTAAAAACAGGAAAGGACTGCTTCACAAAATAATTTGTGAAATTCAATAGCCCAGTTTTATTTTTTTAAGTGAAGAATTCCAGTATCCACTCATGCCTTTCTCTGCATGGCTGTAACCCCTGTACAAAATATTTTAATCAGAATATATAAAATAACACCATTCTTTTGGGATACTAACTTCCTAGCTTAGCTGTTACAAGCAAGAGGGCAGTGTGGTTTCACTTAATCCATATTTACAGCTGAGAATAACTCTGTTCCCCACCAACATATAAATGTAAGATGTTTTAGTTAGCCATCTAAACCTTACCAATTTCCTTAGAACTATTCTCCTAATTCTAGAGACTTTCAAGGCAGGAAATAACCCTTATGTGATTTTTATTATATTCAAAGCTTCCAATTAGCTAAAAAAAAAAAAACCCACACAAGAGCACCAGAACAGTCCCAAGAAGCTAAGCGAGGGTCAGTTACTTCACACACCACCCTGCCTGTTTCCTCATCCCTGCTATAAAGTGCCCTTTTACTAAAAGAGCTGTCATTCATTCAACAAAATTCATTATTCACCTACCATGTGCCAGCAGCTCTGCTAGGGACACAATGGTGAAGACAGTCCCTGTTTTCAAAGAGCCTGTAGTTCAGTTAAGGCAAGAAAGTACAAATAAATAATTACAAAAACTGCAAAAGTAGAAGTGACAGGGACTTCCCTAGTGGCACAATGGTTAAGACTCGCGCTCCCAATGCAGGGGGCTCAGGTTCGATCCCTGGTCAGAGAACTAGATCCCACATGCATGCCGCAACTAAGAGTTGCGTGCCGCAACTAAGGAGCCCTCAAGCCACAATTAAAACCGGGCGCAACCAAAAAAATAAATTAATTAAATAAATATTTTTTTAAAAAAGTAGAAGTGACACAGCCTAAGGGAACCCAGAGGATGGACCCCACTGCTGCGGATCTGGAGGGCATGATTAAGCATAGCTCCCTGGAGAAGATGAAGCTTGGGCTGAGATGTGCAACAGGCCAATGAGTGTGTCTCAGCCTTTCCGATTTTATGGACAAGTAAAATTTCCCCTCCAAAAACCTAGAGAGACAACCTGGGGAAGCCAGCTTTTAATTCTGTCACTAAAGATACTTCAGACCAAATAACTTTTTACTACTACCAACACATTATAAAAGGACATTTTAACACAGAAATGAAGGGAGTACGTAATTGCAGAGTAAAGAACATTCTTTCAGTTTAGATTATATAAATTAGCTTGATGAAAATCTTAGTACATTGCATTTCTTTTCCACTTCAGTATATCATGGTAGACATTTTGTCACCAAGCACACCTGGTTCATAACATCTCACGAGGAACCTCTGAGTCAGGTGAAAAGGGCAGTGAGGAAGAGGAGGGTGGGCAGAGTAGGGAGGATGCCGGCTGGGCTACAGGGAGCTATTTCCCCCTCTCCAGGAAGATCGAAGGGGAGGACCAGAAAGACCCACACAAAAGGAAGTGCTGAGACGGCCAATGGATCAGAAAGGCCTTGGACAGCTCACGGAAGGGTGAGTGTATGCTCTACCCCTCCACTGGAAGCCAAAACACAGACCAAGAAGCCAGCACACAAAAAAGCCCCATGGGATACACACGGACAGAGGCATCTAAAGACCAACCATGATGAGCTGCCTCTGCAGAGGCCAAGAGCTTGAAAGGAAGCACCTGGACCAGACGACCCTCACCCGTTGCTGTGATGTTATGATGCTATAACGCTCCTCCAGGATTAAGAACCATCCCAGGAGTGGGTGTACTGGGGAGGGAGGAAAACAATCCTTAAGAGAACAGCCTTGAAGAGGATGTTTGAACTGACCAAATTTAAATCCTGAAGTAAAGGGCTATGTTTAATCACTGGCATTTAAACACATGATGGGAAAGGCTCATCTTCAGGAAGATGGAAGCACGCACCAGAGAATCTGTTCAGGCCAAAACACATCCTGCAGTTCTTCGGATTACTTAGGGATTCACCCACGTCAAGCCAACGCGTACTGTTTTGTACCGAGGGTATACTTTTCAGAAAGCAAATCAAAATAGAATTCTCTTTAAAGACGCTTTCCAAATAAAATGACAAGTATTGTGGAGTGAGGCTGACCTAATAGCTGGAAAACTGTCTGAGGCTTTTGAATGTCAGAAAGGCCTGAGACAGAAAATGCTGTGTAAACACAGTATTCATGGCACCGAGAAACTGACAAGTGGGAACTGCCTCTCCCTGACACATTGTCAAGTCCTACTTGTCCGCCCACAGTCAGCCAGTGTGTGGGGCCAGTATGGGGGAGCAGGCAGCTACCTCTTCCACGGATAAGGACAACGGCAGGAGCGTGTAGCACATGAAAGTCCTCCAAGTGTTCTCACAGTCACCCTCTCAGCTGACAGCCCAGTGGGACACACAGGTCCCATGACAATCACCTCCTTCCCATCCCTCCACCCCTTCTGGACGTTAAACCTGATGTTTCCAGACATTCAGTACCTTGTCCAAGAAACAGTTAATAAATAGCAATGGATATTAAACTCAGTTCAAATGTGTACTCTTGATCTCTTTCCAAACTCGCCTTTTCACAGAAATAAAATCAACTAACATTTGGTAGCTCTATACAGCTACAGACCCATAGCTGCCTAGACACGGAGGGCAGGCATTACTCATGGAGAGTTCCCACATTTACTCGGTAACTGGGTTACCCACCTTGATCAAGCCAAAAATAATCTTAGCCTCATTTTCCTCATCTGTAAAAACTGATATAACAGTAACATTCCATCCCATAGGATTAAGAGTTACATGAAATTTTTGGAAACTTTCTGACTCACACACGATTGTTAGCTGCTACTGTTATAATGGCAACAACCTTGTAAAGCAAGCGTTATTATACTCCTCACTTTACTGATGACCAAAGCCTAGCAACTTGCTCGCATGGTTGAAAGAACTTTCTGGGAGTGATGGACATGTTCTATACCTCGATTACTGTGTTGGTTACACAGGTACATATTTGTCCAAACTCATAATTGTGTACTTAAGCTAAGCATATTTCAGGTTACTTAATTTTACTTCAATTAAAAAAAATTTTTTTTCACAGATCACATGGCTAACAAACAGCACTGTGTATTCCAGAACACATCCATTAATTCAGGTTGGAACATAAAGATGTTTTTCCTGGTTCTTGTTCTACAATCCACTTTCCAACTAATCCTTCCTACTCAACTGAAAACCTGAATGCTGACTACGCCCACTACCATTTTTGTCTGATCTCATGGACATCAAACCTGCTCTACTTATGCAGCTACATGTAAAAAAAAAAAAATGAAATTAGAACATTCTTTAACACCATACACAAAAATAAACTCAAAATGGATTAAAGACCTAAATGTAAGACCGGATACTATAAAACTCTTAAAGGAAAACATAGGCAGAACACTCTCTGATACAAATTGCAGCAAGCCCTTTTTTGATCCACTTCCTAGAGTAATGGAAATAAAAACAAAAATAAGCAAATGGGGCCTAATTAAACTCAAAAGCTTTTGCAGAGCAAAGGAAACCATAAACAAAATGAAAAGACAACTCACAGATTGGAAGAAAATATTTGCAAACAATGAGACCGACAAGGGATTAGTCTCCAAAATTTACAAACATCTCACGCAGCTCAATATCAAAAAAGCAAACAACCCAATCAAAAAATGGGCAGAAGACCTAAAGAGACATTTCTCCAAAGAAGACATACAGATGGCCAAGAGGCATGTGAAAACATGCTCAACATCACTAATTATTAGAGAAATGCAAATCAAAACTATAATGAGATATTACCTCACACCAGTCAGAATGGCCATCATCAAAAAATCTACAAATGCTGGAGAGGGTGTGGAGAAAAGGGAACCCTCCTACACTGTTGGTGGGAATGTAAACTGATATAGTCACTATGGAGAACAGTATGGAGGTTCCTTAAAAATCTAAAAATAGAGCTACCATATGATCCAGCAATCCCACTCTTGGCATATATCCAGAGAAAGAGAAAAACATGGTTCCAAAGGATACATGCACCCCAATGTTCATTGCAGCACTGTTTACAATAGCCAAGATATGGAAGCAACCTAAACGTCCATTGACAGATGAATGGATAAAGAAGATGTGGTATACAATGGAATACTATTCAGCCATGAAATAATGTCGTTTGCAGCAACATGGATGGACCTGGAGATCATCATACTAAGTGAAGTCAGTCGGACAGAGAAAGACAAATATCATAAGATATCACTCATATGTGGAATCTAAAAAAAAAAAAAAAGTGATACAAATGACTTCACAAAACAGATTCAGACTTAGAGAATGAACTTATGGTTACCAGGGGGGAAGGGTGGAGGGAGGGATAGATTGGGAGTTTGGGATTGACATGTACTCACTGCTATATTTAAAATAAAATGCCTTTCCGTGAGGGTACGGGGAGAGATGTTTTTCCTGGTTCTTGTTCTATAATCTACATTCCAACTCACGCTTCCTACTCAACTGAAACCTTGAAGGCTGACTACGCCCACTACCATCTTTGATCTTATGGACATCAAACCTGCTCTACTTATGGAGATTTTTACATTTTACTGTAACATATTCACCTTGACCCTCCTAGAGGAGTAAGTCTCTGGCCATGACCCTATAGGGCACTACAGCTTCAGACCTAAACAGTCACCTTGAAAAGCAGGTCAGCAGGACCATGTACCAGGTGCCTATAACCAAGACACCTGTTGGTGTCTGCCAAACCAACAGACCCCCAAGAATCTAAAATATTCTCTCTCAGTCTAAGTCAGCATTTCTTCAACATTTTTTGGGTCAACTAAATATAAAGCACTCTTCTAAGTATTCCTAATAAGGGAGGCGAACAAAATTAAATTATTACTTTTGTGGATATTACATCATGGTGTAGATAATTTTCAGAATCCCATCAAAAAGTAAGCCTTTTCATGAAAATCAGTAAAAAGAATGAGTTAAAACAATAAGCCAAAGTTTCAGGATAGTACTGAGCCAACACAGAAGGGACTGTCTCTATGAAAGTAAAATAACTAAAACCTAACCACCATTTACACATAGTGCCTATCAAAGGCCACTGTCAAGCTTTGTACAACTGGGCTAAAGAAATGATTTGATGTAAAAACTGTGCATCCTTTTCATTTCTGAATTATGTACAGCTACTTAAAGAAATTACCCAAAAAATAGCCCAGGCTGTTTGAGGGAAATAAGGACAGACCAGGTGCACAGGGTAGAGTTCAAAGCTAAAATAAAATCTTTTCCTGAAATTGTTAAATGATCATGAACAGGGACATGTTTAGACTCCTTCAGACACTTGCCATATCCCTTCAAAATCCACTTGGCAAAAAGGAAATAATTTTCCATTTGAATCACTCCAAGACCAATTGAAAAATGTCACTGTGTGTGTGTGTGTGTCATTATGTGTGGGTGCAGTTACACAAGTCAACACCTCACATTTTATCTCGCAACCTTCATTAAACATCGACTTCCTGTAGCCTTTACTTGAGAATGATTATCTGTGTTGGGCTTTCCACTGGCCAATATGAGTGCCTAAACAGAAGGTCAATGTATGTACATATGTAACTCACAGGGGCAGCCCAAGGAAGAGTCAACCTCCCTGAAGGGGCCTCCTTTCCAAGTCCTAACAGCAGACATTCCTTAGAAGTCACTTTTGTAATAAGAACTGTTGACCTTTAGGGCTAGAAACCATGGTTGATACCCAAGGTGTAACTGTGGTTTTATGGGACATTCTCTTCCCAGTTCTGGTTAACAACAGGCCTCACCTCCTAGTTAAATTTCTACCTGGGGTTAACTCCATCCGCCCAAGAATTACCTGCCTCTATGTAGCTTAAAATAAGGAAATAGGATTCAAAGCTTCCATAGGAAAAAAAAAATGTTTCAGAAAAATATTAGCTGCTATTCAACATGCATGACCCTGCATTACTATCTGTAAAATGGGTATACTTTACAATGTATTGTTGTATAATCAAATGATTCAGATGATCGTTCAAAGGAATCTAATTAGGTTCTTTTTGAAAAAGCAGTCTGAAAACTATAAATTCTTATAGAAATGTAATATACTGTTGTAATGATCTGTAACTGTCAATTTTCCATTTCTGCTACTAATCATAATGGCTTACAAGATTTAACATTCTGTTTTATGTTCTGGGGCTAGAAAATGGAAAAACAACAAACCATAATTCTAAGCTATGTCATCTGAAATTTTACATTTCCAAACTACCATGTGGCTTTGATCCCACTGCAGCAGCAATGTGAAGAAAATCCTAGCAACAGTGATTTATTACTTCTTATGGCATTAGAAGTAGTCAAGTAACAGTATCATATTTGGAGTGGGGAATGGACCAGGAGGGAAGATCTCGGTCCTAGTCCTGGTTCCATAACTTACTCATCATAATACAAAACATTTATCCAAAGAGTTCTGCTTCTCAATTTCCTCATGTATAAAACAGAGCTCTCACAACCTGCCCTGTTTACCTCATAGGGTTGATGTGATAACTGAATGAAAACGTCCTTAATGTCGTACTTACAAGTTACTTTCCAAAAACATATGGTGTTGTTTTATTTCACTTTGTCCAAAAGATGAAAATTCAGCATTACCTCAATAATTCTATATATTAATGGTAACATTTTAAAACCAAAACTCTTAAATATGAATGTTGTTGGACTAAGTTACAGGTTAAAAATTAGAACAGAGGATGGCAGTACTTTAAAATCCACAAGCGCTTTACTGGTTCAAAGTGATGATTCAATTCTGAGAGCTTTTAGAATGTGCTGACAGCAAACTGGCAACATAATTTACAGATTTTAGCAAAGATGAAAGTATCTACTTTAATTAAAAAAAATACAGCTCAAATATAAAAACAAAAATCAGCAACTCCACTAAACACAAACTTCCAAGAAAACCAAGAGGTAACAAAGGTGGAGTTGAAGAATAAATAATGAATAATCTCAACTGGTACTGGTATAAACCAATTCTTTTTAAGGAAGAGGAAAGTTATCAGGCTCCTGTTCCTGGAATTTAAGTCCCTACAGAGAGCACCAGAGGATCCAAGCAACACCACCAAAATTGAGTGGAGAAAATTAATGAAACTTCCTATCCATGAATAAGAAGAGGTTTAAAACAAGAAACAAAGGAAAATTATTAGCATTTATCCCTTTCATATATTGGGTACTATGGTAGAATAACTCCAGGAGACAGGTATTATCCCCACTGTCCTGAAGAGGCAGCTGGGCGCAAAGGCATTGAATTAACTTATCCAAAGCCTCGAAGCTAACATTGAAGAGCTCAGACACGAACCCTATTTGGTCTAACTTCAAAGTCTGTGCGCTCTCTACTACATCCTTGTGCCAAATGTTCTGGATACCAGTAACATTTTTTCCAGTTCTATAACACAGTATGTCCCCAAGGTTTCATAATGGACATCAGGGTGAGCAAAATCTAGCTCAAGGTTGAAATACCTCTATTTGTTTTATTATTCCAATTTTAATAAAAACAAGAGCAAGCAGAGACAAAAAAACAATAATCAGCCCTGGAGGCTTCCACATATACCATATAAGTAGAAAACAATTTTTATTTGATTATGTACCTATACAGTTATAAATTTTAAATGTTCAGCGTAACAAGATGTAACCAACATTTTCTAACATAATAGTCACAACTAAGAGAAAAAATGGTCCCATCTGCAATATAAAATCACTTAAAGTATTTTTCATAAAAAGAGAAATGCAGGATTTTTCCTATCTCCATTCCCTTTTCATTGACTGGACCCATTCTTCTTATACTGGCATTAAAATGAATTAGTAAATCACTCTGCATAGTTGTCATTTAATATTTCCATAAAGCCACATCAGAACTTTTTAAGCGTTAAACACAAAATTCAATACTTGAGAACTACATCAAATTCAATAACCAGCAATTCTAGTGAATCATCAAAAAGTTCTACAGAAACGCAAAACTACTCTGAAACAAATCTTATTAAAGGTATTAAGAGAAGCAATCCCAGACTGAAAATTCATCTAAATCCCTCTTTAAAATGTAAATACATATTTCCCCAGACAAGAAACAGCCCAAGTCTCTATTCACGAGAAACTGTCAACATGTGACTGTCTGCCTAAATGGAGAACGGAATTAAATGATCACAAGTGGAATTAATTCTGTACAAGTATTTGCACATGGGTATGCCAGATGTTCTGAGAATGGCACTTCATAATAAAACAGAATTATAACTCCAAAGGAATAGGAGCCTCATGCCTTCCAGCTATATGGGACCTTAACTCCTAATGGTACAGTCTTCCAGAGGGACATGAAGTGACAGGTTGAGCTGCTTGCTGAGTGTATCACGGTGGATGGAGGGGAGAGGCACCAAGAGAGGACAAGGAGAAAAGTCGAGAAAAGCAGTGAGGAAATTAATATCTCAGGCTTAAAAGACCTCTAGTAGCTGTGACTAACTGAAGAAAGAATTTCAAACTTCCATGCCATCAGAGCTCAGAGCTCTAGATGATTTATTCCAGGCTACATCTGGTACAAATAATTATTCAAAGTACAATCTTACCCAGCATCATAAGGTTTAGACCCTATCCTCAAGAAGCTCATAAGAAGTAATAAAAAGATATGGGAAAAAGTCACTAAAAAGCTTATCCAGAGAAAGTAAGTGAAACCACAGACTGTAGTGCTAAGTATCTTTTGGTGAGAAGGAAAAGAATAAGAGTGATTAAGGATCAGAAGTCTTTAGATAACCAAAAATGTCAAAAAAAACTTTATGTCTACCAAAATTTGGTCAATGTAGTAAGCAGAATTTCCAATGTATGACACAATGGTAACGACTCAAGAGGATATGTCTAGTAACCTGGACACACTAACTGTCCCAAACTGCCCTTTTCCCAATGGCGGAGGCTCTTCTGGCTGACTCCTCTGAGAACTGGAGCAGTTTTCCTTTTTTTCCCCCATATCTACCCTGCACAGTCTTTGGCCCGTAGGAAGTGCTCAAATCACGGTTTGAGGCGGATGAAAATCAAACTTAAGATTCCAACAGCAAGGACTGTTACTCATGCCTTTTATTCATCACTTAACATAAAAACATAATCCTTGGGCTTCCCTGGTGGCGCAGTGGTTGAGAGTCCGCCTGCCGATGCAGGGGACACGGGTTCGTGCCCCGGTCTGGGAAGATCCCACATGCCGCGGAGCGGCTGGGCCCCTGAGCCATGGCCGCTGAGCCCACGCGTCCGGAGCCTGTGCTCCGCAACGGGAGCGGCCACAGCAGTGAGAGGCCCGCATACCACAAAAAAAAAAAAAAAAAAAAAAAAAACATAATCGTAACTGTACACTATAAGTGGCCTGGCTCTACATACAGGGTCTAGATTGAAGACCAACAAAACAAGCTCATTTTTCTTGGTAAATAAAAAAATTTACCCTCTGTAACCCATTTCTCCCATCTTTCTTACTCTCTCACCACCAAGACATCTGAAATCCTCATTTGAATTATAGACTATTAGGTTAGTAGAAGTGTGCAAACATGGTTCAACTCTATAATCTGCCCAGGAATAAGATGACTATAGTGTAGCAGTTTACTGTACAAGAAAAAAGACTTTTTATAGCACAGGGAGGTTTAACTGGTAGCTCTTCTGGTAAATACAACTCAATCAACTTGACACAGAGGTTGGGAAAAGGGGGTGAGTCCATGTGTGGATGTCATATCTTAGACTGCTTATATCTGTACTGGCTTCTATTTTTGTTCCATGAAGCTAGCCAAGGGAACTATGTTTTTAAAAGATGCAGTTTCAACTGGATATCATTAATTGTTACTAACCATCAAGACCATCTACAAGATAAATATAAAAGGGAATTTCTCATTTGTCACTGAACACTGCTGAACACATTATATGACCTGCTTATCTGAAATAAGATGAAGAAATATTGACTTTTCCTTCAGAATTGTGGTGTATGTAAATAATGCCCGAGTTAAATATTACCAAGTTTCTAATGCAGAAAAAGCATAGAAGATGAGTTAACAGCCAACAGTCAAACGTGAACACTGCCATAAACATTAGTCATGCTATATGTTTATTCACACAAGAATATATTTTTTCACCTCTCCTTCCTACTCTTTTGATAAGTGTGACTCTCTCCCAGAGGGGCTCCTTCCTCAGTGCCAACTGAGGACACAAAATGTCCTGAAATGTTTTGCTTAACTGCAGAAGATCAGGTGATTATGAATGATTCGCCCTCAAACTAAACACTGATTTTCTTTTCTTTGCATTGAACTTAAATATAAATTGACAAGGCACGAATTAAAAGAATGATAAGGTAATTTAATGGCTTTAAAACCCTCTCTCCATGGCACCTTACCTAGAAGACCGATTCGTTCCTGGCTGTTTTCTTCCTAGTCTCAGCTCTTCCTTTTGCTGTGTACACACAGTAGGGGGCTGGCCAGGCCTGCCCTTCAGCTCAGCACAGCTCTTACTGAAACATGAAATCAGTACAATCTCAAACGAAATGACAATACCTGGAAGAAATTTCCTCGCGACCACTCTGCCCTTTCCAGCTAGCTTGAGAAACTTATGGCCCACTCTTCATCTTCCTTCACTGCTCAAGAAGAATCTATTCACCCTACTAAAGAGGTAAACATTTCCTTAAAAGAAACTTTAACTGCCTTCAAAACTATCTGTAGTTTTACAACTTCAAAATGAAATAAAAGTTTTAGGTTAGACTACAGGTAGGATGTGTAGTTTTTCTTTTACTCATGTAAGTAATGTGTACACAAAAACATTTATTAATTTAGATCTGGGCCTACTCGCAAGACCTAAATACAGTTTATCTTTAAGTAAATACATTTTTACTTCTCTTCAGTATGGGACTTAAACACAAGGCTAAGGAAAACCTACTAGCTTTAATGAACAAACAAAGTTGTTTGGGAATCAGACTTGTATGCAAATATGTACTTCTAAAATGCTCGAAAGCTATTTACCTAAGTAAAATATCACTAGGTTCAACCTTGTTTACACTCTAAATTTGTGGAGCAAACCATTTTTTCCTTGATTGTGTAAAAGTTAGACATCAGGGCAATCACAAACTGCAAATTTACTTATGGTATATGAAAATGAAGTTTTATTGTATCTATCTACACAGTAAAGATTAGTCCCCAAATCTGTCATCCCCAAAATGGAAACGTCTTTTTCATCTGGAGCCAAGTGAACAAGAAAAAGTCATGCATTAATATCATGAATAACCACCCACACAGAAGAGTAATAACTGCTGATTTCAAAGAATACTGAAGTCATTTTAAAAAGGAAACTACCAGGGACTTCCCTAGCAGTCCAGTGGTTAGGTCTCCCGCTTCCACTGCAGGGGGCATGGATTTGATCCCTGGTCGAGGAACTAAGATCTCGAATGCTGCATGATGCGGCCAAAAAAAAAAAAAAAAAGGAAACTACCATTAGGGCAATCTTTTATAAAACTTGTTTAGAAGTAAATTGTTAGAAGTTGGCAAACTCAGTTCCTAGTTACATTGGACTGTCCCAAGCCAAGTGTGGAGAACCCTGATCAAAGCATGCTTTTCTGAACCACATTTCAGGCTGGCTAATGTCATACCAAACCATTTAATCCTTCTTTTCCTGCAGGTCAGGATCACTCATTCTTGGTCACTCTTTATCTCCTGCAGCGGCCACAAGCCACTGCTGCCAGCTAAGTGCTGATGGTCACTTCCTCCTAGGTTCACCTACCTCCAGAGAGTCTGGGCCCATTTCTAAGTACCTCCAAACACACACCACATACCAACCTCATCCTCACAGCTCATATATGGGCCTATGGCTTATTGTTAGGCTCAAAAAGATGGGGAGGGAAAGGCAGGAACTCAGGCTCCTATGGAGAGAGCACTCTTAGTGAGGTCTTTAGACATCCTCAGGGTATATTTAAGTTTCCATCGTATGGAAAGATAACCCAAGTTTGAGAAATCTGGAAGGCTTTTTTTTTCCCCCCTCAAATCAATAGTTTATGAGTAGTGTTAAAAATTAATTTGGAAAACATTTTAAATTACATATACATCTTACCAGACATCAAGAAAAGACTCACACTGGTTCCTTAAAAAACTAGAAATAGAATTACCATATGACCCAGCAATCTCACTGCTGGGCATATACCCAGAGAAAACCATCATTCAAAAAGACACATGCACCTCAATGTTCATTGCAGCACTATGTACAATAGCCAGGTCATGGAAGCAACCTAAATGCCATCGACACATGAATGGATAAAGAAGATGTGGCACATATATACAATGGAATACTACTCAACCATAAAAAGGAACGAAATTGGGTCATTTGTAGAGACATGGATGGATCTAGAGACTATCATACAGAATGAAGTAAGTCAGAAAGAGAAAAATAAATAACATATATTAACGCATACATGTGGAACCTAGAAAAATGGTACAGATGAACCAGTTTGCAGGGCAGAAATAGAGACACAGATGTAGAGAACAAATGTATGGACACCAAGAGGGGAAAGTGGGGGGGTGGGATGAATTGAGAGATTGGGATTGACATGTATACAGTAATATGTATAAAATGGGTAACTAATAAGAACCTGCTGTATAAAAAAATAAATAAAACTTAAAAAAAAAAAGAGCTACCATACGGGGCTTCCCTGGTGGCACAGTGGTTAAGAACCTGCCTGCCAACACAGGGGACACGGGTTCGAGCCCTGGTCCGGGAGGATTCCACATGCTGCGGAGCAACTAAGCCCGTGAGCCACAACTACTGAGCCTGCGCTCTAGAGCCTGCAAGCCACAACTACTGAGGCCCATGCGCCTGGAGCCCGTGCTCTGCGACAAGAGAAGCCACCACAACAAGAAGCCTACGCACTGAAAACAAGAGTAGCCCCCGCTCGCCGCAACTAGAGAAAGCCTGTGCACAGCAACAAAGACCCAACACAGTCAAAAATAAATAAATAAAACAAACAAATTTGTTAAAAAAAAAAAGAACCACCATACGACCCAGCAATCCCACTACTGGGCATATACCCTGAGAAAACCATCATTCAAAAAGAGTCATGTACCACAATGCTCATTGCAGCTCTATTTACAATAGCCAGGACATGGAAGCAACCTAAGTGTCCATCAACAGATGAATGGATAAAGAAGATGTGGCACATATATACAATGTAATATTACTCAGCCATAAAAAGAAATGAAATTGAGTTATTTGTAGTGAGGTGGATGGACCTAGAGTCTGTCACACAGAGTGAAGTCAGAAAGAGAAAAGGAAATACTGTATGCTAACACAAATATATGGAATCTAAAAAAAAAAGGTTCTGAAAACCCTAGGGGCAGGACAGGAATAAAGACGCAGACGTAGAGAATGGACTTGAGGATATGGGGAGGGGGAAGGGTAAGCTGGGACGAAGAGAGTGGCACGGACATATATACACTACCAAACGTAAAATAGCTAGTGGGAAGCAGCCACTAGCACAGGGAGATCAGCTCGGTGCTTTGTGACCACTTAGAGGGGTGGGATAGGGAGGGTGGGGGAGATGCAAGAGGGAGGAAATATGGGGATGTTTGTATACATATAGCTGATTCACTTTGTTATGCAGCGGAAACTAACACACCATTGTAAAGCAATTATACTGCAATAAAGATGTTTAAAAACAATAGAGATGAGGATGGGTAAGGAAAAGAAAACGAAAGGTGTAGGAGTAACTCTGGTTACTTAAGAATATAGTTATCCTGTGTATAAATAGATAGTGAGTCTTTCGGTATCACTGGTTTGAATCAGCTGAAGACTGTTTTCTTCTTTTTCTTGAATGTCTATGTTGTGGTTGTTCAAAGGGGGGGCATGTGAAATAAATAGTCATAATTCACAAGAAAAAAAAGAAAAGGAAAGAAAAAAAAAGACTCATATCAACAATTCAGTATGGGGCTTCCCTGCTGGAGCAGTGGTTACTGCTAGAAAAATGGTACAGATGAACTGGTTTGCAGGGCAGAAGTTGAGCCACAGATGAAGAGAACAAACGTATGCACACTAAGGGGGGAAAACCGTGGTGGGGTGGGGATGGTGGTGTACTGAATTGGGCGATTGGGATTGACATGTAGACACTGATGTGTATAAAACTGATGACTAATAAGAACCTGCAACATAAAAAAACAAAAAAAAAATACAAAACTTTCTTTGGGTTATTTGTATGGAAATATGTTAATATAAATGCTTCAGACATTACATGAAATTTCTAAAAATCTTATATGTTCTGGTATAATGTTATAAGTCATAACTCTAGTTATTACTTTAAAATGTGTATCTCAGAAATAACTAAATTTCCTTGTCAATTGCATTATTATGAACTTTCATCAAATCTTTAGCTGTGGTCATTTTTAAGTCTTTTGTCATTTACAGACAGTTCTGGGTGTGCTCTGGTGCTTTTGCAAAAATGTTCCTATAAAAGGGTTTCAGCTTCAAGGAATTCATGGAAAAGACTCTGACAAGTACAGGTTTCTGGTAACTGACTATACTGCTGAATGAATAAACATTTTCAGAACTCTAATGGAAAACTGATGAATTCATGAAAGTGCGAACAAAAGATGAAAAAAATTACATGGGACTGAGTGAACTGATGAGGATGATTATAATTTTTGTGACTTTCTGTTTGAATAAAAAAAATCCCACAAGGACTCAGAGGCAAAAAATATACAAATCAATTTTCACTGCAAAGTAAAGGAGCTGTTACAGTGGAGGACTACTGGACTGAATGTCAATATTATGACATAGTATGAGTGTGTTTCGTGTTTGGTAATTGCAATCATTGTTGCTTTTATTGTGGTCATCCATTTGCAATGCTTGGTGTCAGTTTATTTATCTCTTGTAAAAATAAAATACAGTGTGTGTGTGTGGGAAAAAAAAAAAAAGAATCCGCCTGCCAATGCAGGGGACACGGGTTTGAGCCCTGGTCCAGGAAGCTCCCACATGCTGCAGAGCAACTAAGCCCGTGGGCCACAACTACTGAGCCTGTGCTCTAGAGCCTGTGAGCCACAACTACTGAGCACGGGTGCTGCAACTACTGAAGCTGGCGCGCCTAGAGCCCATGCTGCCCCAAGAGAAGCCCCTGCAATGAGAAGCCCACACACATCAACGAAGAGCAGCCCTGGCTAGCCGCAACTAGAGAAAGCCCGCACACAGCAACGAAGACCCAACACAGCCAAAAACTAAAAAATAAAATAATTTTAAAAAGTGTTAACATTTTTAAAACAACAATTCAGTATGAAACTACAATAATGAATAAAAAAAGAATTGTGACAAGATAATACTATAAATGAACTACTGAAGATAAATGGATTGTGAGCCCAGTTTACATAATCACAGAACAGATCTGAAAGCTCATTCCCTGGGATTTAAAACTTTCTTCTCAGATTTCAAAGAATGTTGTTCCTAATGTTACATACCATGCACAACTATCTCTCATCAACAGAGCAATCTGTTTTGCAACAGTTTCTACTCCAAGACATGGAGATTCTCCTAACGGATTTGAAAAAAATCCAATTCAGGATTCTGGAGAATTCTTGTAAAAGTTATCTTGTGCCACTGTCATACATCATTCTTGGGCTATGATTCAGAAGAGTTAAAATTTTTGTTTTTGAGAAAGTCAACAGATTTGGCTACATTGAAGTACAGAACTTCTATAAGTCAAAACTACTATAAACATGTGCTAAGTGTTTGTCTTTATAAGACAAAGACAAAATTGGAGGGGGGCGAATATCTGCACGACGAAAGGCAAAAGTTTACTATCACAGGCTCTTATGAATTACTAGAAAAATACTAGTATCTCCAGGAGAAAAATTGGGCACTACATTCAATTAAAAGGGAATAAAAATGGAAAATAACTAGAGATTTTTTATATTCAACATCATTTGGAATCAAAAAAATGAAATTTAAATATTGAGATAGCACTGTTCACCTATAAGGCTGGCAATAATTATTTTTCCTTTGCAGGATGAGTCTCCATATTAACAAAAATACAGTAACACAAGTACTCTCATAGAATGGGAACTGGTGGGAACAAACTTTGGTAAAACATTTTTTTTTTTGGAAGCAGTGGTCACTCTGTATCAATAGATCTTTGAGCCATCAACTGTATTCCACAGGACTCCATCCTAAGGAAATACAGGACATATATAAAGTTTTATAAAGGATATTTGTTGCATCAGTATATATTTAATAATAGTAATTGGAAATAAATGAAAAGTTCAGCTATAAGGAAATGGTTAAATAAATTGTTACATCTATACAGTGTAGTATTATGTAGCCACTAATATTATGTAGAACTGTAATGACATGGGAAGTTTCTCATGATATGTTAAGCAGAAAAGAAAACATCATGCAACACTATTAACTACAGTTATAGTTTTATATAAACTATATACTGTAATAAGTAAATCTGCTATAGGTTAGCAAGTGTAAAGAAAATACTGTGGGACTTCCCTGGTGGTGTAGTGGTTAAGAATCCACCTGCCAATGTAGGGGACACGGGTTCGAGCCCTGATTCAGGATGATCCCACAGGCCGCGGAGCAACTAAGCCCGTGCGCCACAACTACTGAGCCTGTGCTCTAGAGCCTAACTTTCCTTAGGGAATTTTGTACTTGAGGGGAGAAAAAAAAAAAATCAATAAAAGCACTTTATACATTGTAAAGCATTATACAAACAGGACATCATTGGTTCAATTTAAATTGCCCATCATTTCCTGCCCTAATTATCCCTGAAAAATAGGTTTGCCTACAGAACTGCAATTCCAACTATGCAATTCCTTTCAGGGTTAACCACACACTGTTATCTAAGTGTATTTAAACTCCCTAAGGAGGTCGTAGGTTCCCAGGAAGGAGCTACTCTCATTTTTTAAAATTCCCCTGCCTCCTAGATGGTCTGCCTCTTTCCCTCCAGGCTCACCCTCCAGCGCAAGGGCTCAAGGTTTAATGTGAAGATGGTTGAATTCCTATCACCTGGCAAAACACAAATGCTTTCATCTCCCGTTTCGCCTAAGACTTTATTCAAACAAAGAAAACAAAACACACTGGATTTCTTAGTACACTGACTACTTGAAACAAATAGTAGTTAATGGGGCATGTGAAACTTTTGCAGGCTAAATGAAAAATTAATCTCTCCATTCTTACTCCAAAATAAATTAGTCCAAGTCAGAATCAATAAATAACTTAGTAGAAAAGAGTTTATGTCTGACAAAAAAAAAAGGACAGAGATTTAAGGTAGGTAAACACCTATGTCCACTAATTACTGTAGTCAATCAGGTGACCTTAGTTAAGAGTGCATTTTTCTAAAGAGCTACAAAAGCACATGTGAACCGCAGGAAGTAATAAGACACAGGCGAGAGGACCTTGGGAATTGCAGCAACCTCATTAATGCCATCTTTTCAGCCCTGATTGCTTATGCTGAGAATGGGCCCAAGCGAACCGCCCAGCAGGAAGACTGAGTGCCAGGCCCAGGGGGGTCCGGACGGGCCCAGGCGGGTCAAGTGTCTGGTGGGCGGCTTCCGGCTGCGGGCTTGTCAGTCTGCGTAACTAACTCTAAAGTAAACGCCTTCGGTCACTTTCAAGGTGACAGCTACGTAATCCGCATCCGTCCCTTCCGCACGAGCTGCGCTGCTCCCCCCGCCGTGAGACCAGCCCTCCACAGCCTCCCCATCTTTCCCCCAACTTTGGCACCCAAGGTCCCAGAATACCCGCCCCCTCCCTCAGAGCCAGTCCGGCACCCTGTGACGGTCGCGTTCAGGGCGTCCGCTCTCCACACTCTCCCGAGATCCCCACTGCGCACCGGCTGGGCAATCGACGCAACTCCGCACTTACCCGCAGCGCCTCGAGCCAACCCCGAGCCCCCGGGGAGCCGGGAGACCAGCACTCCGAGCCCGGGCGCCCTTTGGACCCTCGGCGGAGTCGCGCCAGGCCCACCCGGGAGGCCCGGGTGCCACCAGTGCCCAGCGGGCAGCGCCTGCCCCTGGGGACCCACGGCTTGTCGCCAACTCCCGCCCCCACCAGCCGCTGCAACTGCCAGGCGGGAACCCGGAGTCCGGGGCGCCCCAGCCTCCCCGCCTCTCCGGCCGCCGGGGGTGGAGCCAGGGCTGGGAGCTCGGGAAACTTGTAAATGGCAAAACTCGGCCCCCTCTGCCCCCCTCGCCCGCCGCCGCCCCTTCCAGGCGGCCCCAGCCTGCGCCTCGCAGCTGGAGACAAAGGCCAGGCGGCAGCCAAGGGCGCTGCGCCCCAAGAAACTTGAAAGACGCGTGGGGCTGTACCTCGAGACACCGGCCCTGGAGGCTCCCGCCGCGCTCCGCTCCGCTCGGCTGGGCTCCGCTCCGCAGGTAGGCGGGCCTGGCCCGCCCGCCAGCTCCCTCCCTCCTCTCGCGCTCCCGGGTCCCAATCCCGGAGCCGCGCGCGCTCCCGGGCTAAGTGCCGACCCGCCCCACGCCTGCGGCGTCTGTTCCTGGACGCGATGCACCTGTTGCCACGCGCGACGCGGCGCCCCGGGCTGCTGCCTGCGCACCTGGTAGAAGCGCAGGTCGGAGGCCACAGAGGCCCGAGACCTCACAGGTCCGAAACCACGCAGGTCCCCGCGGGCGACCGGGGCTCAGCCGCGCCCGGAGCTGGGGCCCCAAACCTGGCCTGCTGCCGAGTGGATCTTGCCTCCTACTCCCCCTCTTGCCACCTGTGTTTTCCGTGCCAGCTCCCTGGCTTCCCTGTCGCCATGGGGCAGGGCCGCGAGCGGGGGACAGGGTGGGGATACGGAGTGAGAAGGTGGCAGAATTATCTGGGCGGAGGTTTGCAAGGAACCAGCAGCGACTGTCTCTTCAGAGTGTCTGACTCCCGCTCTGTACTATCTTCGTGCTTCTAAAAGGTTTACCAGCAAACACCTATTAAAGGTTAAAGCCATGAGCTCCAGCTGTTAGATCTTCGAATAAAAAGTGGAAAGGAGGGCTTCCCTGGTGGCGCAGTGGTTGAGAGTCCGCCTGCCGATGCAGGGGACATGGGTCCGTGCCCTGTTCCGGGAAGATCCCACATGCCGCGGAGCGGCTGGGCCCGTGAGCCATGGCCGCTGAGCCTGCGCGTCCGGAGCCTGTGCTCCGCAACGGGAGAGGCCACAACAGTGAGAGGCCCGCGCACCGCGAAAAAAAAAAAAAAAAAGTGGAAAGGAGACTAGAACACCAGGGGCAGAAACGAAGCCCGACCCACTTTTCTCTAAACACAAATTACGTCCTTTTTGCTAAACTGAACAAATTTCAACCATAGCTGTCTATTACGCCCATAAAATATTTTCATCTATCGGCATATTTTTAATACCAAGCTTTTCCAAAGGGGCTAGTCCACCTACGAGGGATGTAACATTATTGAACCATTAAATGTCGGGCAACTTGAGTCGAAATTTTTTTTAAATGTTTAATTACCTGGTTTGGATTTGCCAAAAGATTTTTAAGAGAAGTAAGTTTTTTTCTGAGAGTTAAGCTGAGGATACTGTAATTGACAAAGTTTTCTATACTATCAATATCAGATCAACTAACAGATGTAGTGCCATTTACTGTTATAAAGCCTTTTCATGTGCACAGTGTTCCATTAGTTCTTCAGCAAGATCCAGTGGTATATAGGTCAGATTATTACCTCCATTTTTCAAGTGAGGAAATGGAAGCTCAGAAAGGTGAAGCGATTTGCTCAAGGTCACACAGCTAGTGAGGGGCAAGCACCAGCCCAGCTAACCTAACTCCTAATCTTTTAATTCCATTACATGATGACAGTCCTTTGTGATTATTTTTAAAGAGGTACAGCATTAAACACCTTTGAATGGTTCTCTCTTATGCAAAAGCACCAAAAAACAAACCAAAATAAAACAAAGCACTGACATTGTTTCTGCAAGTCACCAGGCAAATATGCTAATTAGCAACATGCCTCCTCCCTAAGCAGAATAACTGCGGTGTTAAACATACCATTTAATCTTTATAACCCTCGTGTGAGCCAGGTGACTTGGTCCAACCCCCCACAGTTCTACTGTGTGGCTTAGTTATATCTATAAATATAGAACCTGTTTTACTTCATTTTTCCATGGTATAGATTGAAGGGAAAAAACAAAAACAAAACAAAACCTTCTCCTAAGTACTTAGAATCAGCTTTTGGGGCCATTGGGGAATCTGAAACTTAGCTTCTAATTGCATCCACATAAAAACAGAAGTTACCTTCTAGGGACATCATCTGGGACGCTGTCAAGGCAAATATGCTTGAAATGGGGCCTGCTGACTTTTTTCCATCTCAGTTCTGGGCATGTTGCCATGTTCTTGATCTCTGAACTCTGATGTTGACCTGCTACAGACTCCAGGAACAATACTAAGGGTGATAATAACCCCACATAACTTTGTGGTCCTTTGTCCTAAAAAAAAAAAAAAGTTAGCATTTTTTTCTCCATTAGAAAACTGCAAATTAAAACTATACTGAGAAACCATTTTTTCACTGCTCAGATTAACAAAGATTAGAAAGTTTAATAACCACTGTGTGTTGACAGAAGTGTGGAGAAACAAGTAGTCACGATGCAGATTATGAATGTAAATTAGAATGATCTCCGTCAAGGGCAATTCACAATACCTTACAAAATTAAAGGCACATATCCTTTGAGCCAGTAAGTCTACCTATAAGAATTTATCTTACAACACACATGAGAAATGGCAGGTGTATATAAGCTTGTCCATTTCAGCATTTTTAATAACAAAAGATTTTTTTAAGTACATTCATTAATAAAAGACTGGTAAATTATGATATAGCCAGAAAATGACATCCTATGAAGGCTTAAAAAAAAAGAATGAGAAGGCTCTTTGAACTTTCATGAAATGATCTCCAAGATACATTATGTGCACAAATTTTTAAATACAAAACAACTATGTAATAGTATGTTATTTTCTATTAAAAAGGGGAAATTGTATACAGTTGTTTGTTTGTAGAAGCATAATATGTCTCTGAAAAGATAGACCAGAAACTGATAAGATTGGTTGCTTCTTGGGAAGGGAGCTAGACAACTGGAAGGCAGGGTTTGAAGATAAACTGAACTAGATATAATTTTGTATTTTTTGAATTTTGAACCATGTAAATAATAGTACCCGTTCTAAAACTTAAAATTTTTCACCACCTCAAGTTTTGCCATCAGGAATGGCTCATATTCCCTCCCTACTAATTTCACTTAGAGATAAAATAAATGATCAAATTTCTCATGCATTAATGGGGGAAAAAAGCAAAATGCTCAATAGATGCTTTCAAACTATTTGTTCTCTAGTTTATCTAAAAAGGAAAACTTTAGTACATAAAATTCTAACATGCTGTGATTATGGTGAAAATGATGAGTTAGCAAATACCTTAGAATTTTATTAACATTGACATCTCCCTGGGGTAGAGCTTCCAGCTAATTTTCCCAAAGTCACATTCAATCAGAAATGGAAAAAGGATTCCAGCCTTAATTCCCAAGAGGGAAACTCTAGTACCATTGATTTGAGTAGGGAGGAAGTAATTCCATGGGAATTCCATGGAGTCATTTATTTTATTCCCAAACTTGATCTCTTTTTAAAAATTTGGTATTAATTTATATTTACTTATACCACCACTTCACTGAACGAGGGATTTGAACAACTCACAAAGACAGGCGCAGTAAAAATTTTTAAATAAATATTTATAAGTATAAAATAGAATCCAAGGAAAAGCACACAGGTAAGAGTAAACATGCCACTGAGTAACAAGTGAGTAAACCAGTGAGCTTCTTGGTAGCCAAGTGCCCCAGCCAGTTACATAATCACCATTTTTCAAAAGGGACTGATAGTTCCTCAGTGGAAGCAAAGCTCTTCCTAGCACTGAATTCAAAGAAAAATTTTTCTCACTCATGTTTCCAATCAAGACTACTGAATGGAAAACAACAATATATTGTTGATAATACTGTCAGGAACTTTATATGGTTATCTTTTTATAGTGACTTTGAATAAAACCCAAAGTATAATAAAACTCAACTTAAAGGTATTTACCCAATCAGGGACCAGGCCAATGTCAATCAAACCTTTTAACAGCCTACTGCAATCAAGGATTGACTGTAAATAGATGTGCATGGATAGCAGTTCCTTCATATATGCTTCAGAAAATCAAATATGCTCACAGTCAAATTCTAACATCTCCACACATCCCTCACCTCAGAGATAGACATAGTTGCTTTATACAACATTCCAGAAATTTTCTAGTTGGCCACTTGATAAAGAATTATTGGAAGTGATAGAGACCCAGAATGCTGGAATTCTGTGGTACTGTGGATGACTTTTTTCCTATTTTTGTTAAGAGAAAAATGTACATTACAAATTGCCACATGACTTTTGTTACTTGTATCCCAAGATGATGACACATGCATGGTCAAATATGTACACTGACCAGCTGTAGCAGTGATTGCACAACAAGAAAACAGCATCAGAGCAGTGAATGGTCTTGATTTATTTACAAATAATTCTTGGGTTCCTAAGTATCCATTTTTCTTCTTAATGGACTTGGAGATTCAAGTGGACACTTCTCTCAATGTTCCAGAAGGGTGACTCTCAGAGTAGGGTTGTTCTTGGGTAGAAGTCTGCAGATTAATAAGTATCTCAAGAAAGAAAAAAGTTTCTTGTTAAGTCCAGAGCAGTAGCAATAATAAGGAAATATAGCTTTCTCTTATCAAAATGACATGAGAACGTCCGAGAAATTTTCCATCCTCCCATAACATGGAAGACATCTTCAATGGTCCTTTTATTCCATTTATAGACTCTGTAAAAGGAATCATTCTTATAGCATGATGCTAAAATTATTTTAGCTCACACACAAACAAGTGGTTCTGTAATTCTGCTTTTGACCACTTCATGTTAGGAAGAAATTAAAAAATATATAGCACCATCAGTTTGTTATGAAACCACTTTGAAAATGTTTACTTTGACTGCTTAAAATGTCATGACTAAAGAAACTACTGTTCTTCATAATCTGCTCTTGACAAACATAACTGTGTCACACTTGGACCTGGTTAGCCTTTGCTCTGATCTGACAGAGTCTTCCCTTAAAAAGTGGATGTATTTTCAATCTCAAAGTATTTACTGCTTCATGACAAATATAATAAGTGTGTAGCTCTGAAGTCTCATATCTTTGAGACTATCACAGTCTACTTGGACTTTTTGAATTTGCTTTTAATTTATGCCTCTGGCCTTATGCTCTTGGCCAAATGCAAACCCTTAGAGAGCTGGGGGCAGCCTTTCAACTCACCTCTGTTTCCCTTGGGCCTTTCTAATTGATCAGTGATCACCTAAAAAGAGTGCAAAGCGTGCAAGCCATGGAGCTTAATGGGTTCAGTGTGGCTTCATTGTGACCAATACCCTGTGTCCAGGCCTCATCTACTGATTGATTTTTGCTTCAATTCTTTTGCACCTTTTGGTCTTGATTCAGAGTTCCTGATCCATACTTGACACTGAGATCTCCCTCCTTGCAAATGATATGCAGTCAAGTGGGCCTAGTGCTCTAAGTTCTAACAAATGTTTGAAAATCATAATGATGTAGGAAGAGCCCTATACTAAATGAACAACAGACATTAGCCCTCATGCTGTTACATAAGTGTTCCTCAAAATATAATCACCTTTCTAAACATAGGCTGGCAATTCAGGAAACAGCCACTGGAAATATTATCATCATTATTTTATCCATACAGTGTATACTCACTAGCATCATGTGGGCCTATGTCTCATTGCCCCGTGCCAACATTGTCAAGTCAGCACCTGGTTAGTTACCAGAAAGTAAGACAATCTTAACTTTGGGTTTCTAGAACATTGAGAAGTCAGGTTGATAATCCAGGGTGGTAATGTAACACCACCAAAGATTTATCTATTTTGGATAAGTATATTTCTGATTTCTTTTTGAGTACCTACAAAATTATGGTTAATTTTCCCTAATTTACAATCCAAATATCATATATATATGTATGTATACATATATATATATATGTATACACACGTATATATATATGTGTTTGTTATTTAACCCAGGGAAAAAAAATTTATTGTCTGCAAATCTTAAATAGGAGAATAAATCTACTACAAACAACAAAAAATACCACTGGGACTTCCGTGGCTGTTCAGTGATTAAGGCTCTGTGCTTCCACTGCAGGGAACACTGGTTCAATCCCTGGTCAGGGAACTGAGCTCCCACACGCCATGCGGCATGGACAAAAAATAAAAATACCATTATCCCTCCAAAACCAAGGACAAAACTGGACTTAGTTTTGACACCTAGCTATGTTTTAATTGATTTGACCTGTTGAGATCTGTGTCTCTTCTATAAAATTAGTTCCTTAGATCTCATGGGCTTGTTGTGAGGACAAAATATAGGATATTATTATTCGTGTACTTATGATTTTCGTGTGAGCTCATGTTTGGAATTGGATATCACTCATTTCCCTTCCCACTGGCCTGTGAACTTGAGGCTAAGGAAAGACTTACCTTCCCCAACACCATTCCTTGTTTAAATGATGTTTATTTTATACTGAGTATGCATGCCTAACATTTATTTATTTATAAATTATATATGGCATTAGAGTACCGATATATACACAATAAGCTACACACAAAAATAGAAAAGGATAAGATTTAAAAATAGACAAGATAGATCCCAGTCTGAAAAGATGTCCTTACATATACAATAAAGAAATCAAAATATTTTCTTTCAAAAAAAAAATAGACAGATAGCTAGATAAAAGTTCTCATGTTTTCTTTCCATACCCCACCAAGTACCCTCTGGTGCCAAGAAACAATCCCATTCCTCTTAATGGTCTTTAGTGTGGAGAATTTTCCATTGCTGACAAGTTAAAAGGCAAAACTAAGTGCCACATTTAGTGTAAATACCCAGAGTTGCCTCTTTTAACAGTTTGGCATTCTAGGTAAACTCCAACAGGTTTCCATTAAATTGAATGTACCTGGAAGAAACCCTTTAAATATGAATTTAACTAGTTCAAAGCTTGTATCCAGAAAGATACGGGTGAATTTGTTTAACCTTCTCCATTGTATTTTTTCCAACAAAAGCAATTTAATTCTCTGCGAACACTGACTGGGTGTCTTACAAATTTAACTCAGTTCTTTGATAGCATCAGATCCCACAGTTTAAGGGTTCAGTCTCACAAGACTTCCCCACTTCAGATGCCAGACTCAAGTTGAGGTTGTTACCTGTGCTTCTGACCAACTGCCTATAAACTGGAGGTTCCCATGACTCCCTCCTTGGGTTTGATTAATTTGCTAGAGAGGTTCACAGAATTCAGAAGAACACTGACTTACATTTATCAGTTTATTATAAAGGATATTGTAAAGAACAGGAAGAAGAGCCAGATGAAGAGGTACATAGAGTGCGGTCCAGAAGGATCCAGAGCACAGGAATTCCTGCCCCCGTGCAAGTGGGATGCACCACTCTCCCAGGACCTGGACGCATTCACCAACCTTATGAATGACAGAAGGTATTCCTATCTGAGAAATTCCAAGAGTTTTAAGGAGCTTTGTGCCAGGATCCAGATCAAAGACCTAGTACAATTCTTATTACACCACAGTCTAATTGTAAAATATAACAGACACAGAAAACCGCATGAAACAAATTCATAACAATACATTTTATAAAATACACATCATTTAAGCCACTACCTCGGTCAAGAAATAAAAGGAGGGGGACGGGGAGGGAGAATTGGATGAAGGTAATTAAGAGGTACAAATTTCCAGTTATAAGATAAATAAATACTAGGGATGTAATGTCCAACATGATAAATATAATTAACACTGCTGTACGTTATATACGAATGTTAAGAGAGTGAATCCTGAGTTCTCATCACAAGGAAAAAAAATTGTTTTCTTTTATTTTGTATCTAAATGAGAAGATGGATGTTCACTAACTTATCGTGATAATCATTTCATAATATATGTAAGTCAAATCATTATGTGTAAATACATCTTCAACTTACACAGTGCTGTATATAATTATATCTCAATAAAACTGGAAGGAAAAAAATATTAGGTTTTAGATTGTTGCCAGAAAAAAAAAAAAATAGGAAAGAAATAGAATGTTGCCAAGCACCCATCCTAATCATGACCCCTCCTTCAGCCCTAATGGTAAACACATTTTGATTTTTATGCTAATCACTTCCTTGCTTTTCTTTGTAATTTTATCATCTATTTTTCTATTCCGAAAGAATAAAGTTTAGTTTTGCCTGTTCTTTTAAATATTTATTTTAATCTGCATGTTCTCTTTCTCTCTCTCTCCCTCCCGCTCCCCCATTCTCTTTGCAATATATTTGCTGAAGAAATGGGATCATTTGACTTGTACAATTCCCCACTGTCTGGATTTTGCTGATGTACCCCTGTTCCTTTGTTCTATCTCCAGGTGGTTGGGCCTACAGGCTTGATCAGATTCAGGTTTGATCATGATTGAGGGAAGAATACCTCATCGATGGTATTGTGTTCTTTCACCAGGAGGCATAAAATGACTGGTTGACTCACTTTTTGTGATGTTAGCAGCCATGGATGCTCAAAGCCTTCATCCATTAATTCATTAGAGGTTGCAAAAACAAATGATATTCTAATTCAACTGTTCCATCCTCACATATTGGCTGGAATATTTCTACAAAAAGAAACATAATTCTCCACTAATATTTCATTACCCAGTGAAATAGGT
Source organism: Monodon monoceros (assembly GCF_005190385.1). Classification (NCBI taxonomy): domain Eukaryota; kingdom Metazoa; phylum Chordata; class Mammalia; order Artiodactyla; family Monodontidae; genus Monodon; species Monodon monoceros. Next base: position 18,011,261 of record NW_021703773.1, read on the forward strand.
AATATAGGAAAAATTGGGGAAAATATACTCAGTTCTTTCCCTATATTTACCACCTTTAATAAAACAATGAGCTATTTCCCTGGAATCCTACAAAGGTAACCATATAGGTCTCTGGTTTTGTTTTCATTATAAACTCTTATGTTTCAGTCCATTACAGTTATTATAAAATTTTCTCATCTTTCGCCTTTGGGAGCATCTTAAAGTTAGCGGAGGCCTTGTCACATGATATTAGAAACCTTTGAGAACTTCCTTGCTATGTGATAAGACAATAATTTCCAGGATTATCTTGTATATTTCCGAATCCAGACTTGGAATTAGTCATTTCTCTAAGAAGCTGGTTTCTCTTAGTGGTAAGGTGTATTCCTAGATCATAATCTGAGTGCTGAGGAAGTTCATTGATGCTGGGTTAGTCACTATTTCTAGGACAGAGCTAGGCAATATTCTATACATATAGCTGTTACCTATTTTCTCTATCTATACCTAGACCAAATATAAATTTTCCACACTGAGAATCTTGATTTACAAGGACAAAGGAGATGATAGAACTAGAAAGTTACATAATTATTTATTTACTTAATCACACAGTATACACACACCACACAATGGCCCCAGAACACAATATCATTAACACCAACTCCAATGAGATTACGGCAAACAACTAAAAATTTTTTTTCAAATTCTGAATTTTATTTTATTTTATTTACTTTTATTTACTTTTTTATACAGTACGTTTACTTTTTTATACAGTAGGTTCTTATTAGTCATCAATTTTATACACATCAGTGTCTACACGTCAATCCCAATCGCCCAATTCATCACACCACCATCCCCACCTCCCCGTGACTTTTCCTCCTTACGTGTCCATACGTTTGTTCTCTACATCTGTGTCTCAACTTCTGTCCTGCAAACTGGTTCATCTGTACCATTTTTCTAGGTTCTACATACATGCATTAATATACAATATTTGTTTTTCTCTTTCTGACGTACTTCACTCTGTATGACAGTCTCTAGATCCATTCACATCTCAACAAATAACCCAAATTCATTCATTTTTATGGCTCAGTAATATTCCATTGTATATATGTACCACAACTTCTCTATCCATTCATCTGTCAATGGGCATTTAGGTTGCTTCCATGACCTGGCTATTGTAAATAGTGCTGCAATGAACATTGGGGTGCATGTGTCTTTTTGAATTATGCTTTTCTCTGGGTATATGCCCAGTAGTGAGATTGCTGGATCATATGGTAATTCTGTTTTTAGTTTTTTTTGTGTGTGTGTGTGTGTGTGTGGTACGCGGGCCTCTCACTGTTGTGGCCTTTCCCGTTGCAGAGCACAGGCTCTGGACGCGCAGGCCCAGCAGCCATGGCTCACGGACCCAGCCGCTCCGCGGCATGTGGGATCCTCCTAGACTGGGGCACGAACCCGTGTCCCCTGCATCAGCAGGCAGACTCTCAACCACTGCGCCACCAGGGAAGCCCTATTCTTAGTTTCTTAAGGAACCTCCATACTGTTCTCCATAGTGGCTGTATCAATTTACATTCCCACCAACAGTGCAAGAAGGTTCCCTTTCCTCCACACCCTCTCCAGCATTTGTTGTTTGTAGATTTTCTGATGATGCCCATTCTAACTGGTGTGAGGTGGTACCTCACTGTAGTTTTGATTTGCATTTCTCTAATAATTAGTGATGTTGAGCAGCTTTTCATGTGCTTCTTGGCCATCTGTATCTCTTCTTTGGAAAAATGTCTATTTAGTTCTTCTGCCCAATTTTGGATTAGGTTGTTTGTTTCTTTAATATTGAGCTGTATGAGCTGTTTATATATTTTGGAGATTAATCCTTTGTCCGTTGATTCGTTTGCAAATATTTATTTCCATTCTGAGGGTTGTCTTTGCGTCTTGTCTATGGTTTCCTTTGCTGTGCAAAAGCTTTGAGTTTCATTAGGTCCCATTTCTTTATTTTTGTTTTTATTTCCATTACTCTAGGAGGTGGATCAAAAAAGATCTTGCTGTGATTTATGTCAGAGAGTGATCTTCCTATGTTTTCCTCTAAGAGTTTTACAGTGTCTGGTCTTACATTTAGGTCTCTAATCCATTTTGAGTTTATTTTTGTGTTTGGTGTTAGGGAGTGTTCTAATTTCATTCTTTTACATGTAGCTGTCCAGTTTTCCCAGCACCACTTATTGAAGAGACTGCCTTTTCTCCATTGTATATCCTTGCCTCCTTTGTCATAGATTAGTTGACCAAAGGTGCATGGGTTTATCTCTGGGCTTTCTATCTTGTTCCATTGATCTATGTTTCTGTTTTTGTGCCAGTACCATATTGTCTTGATTACTGTAGCTTTGTAGTATAGTCTGAAGTCAGGGAGTCTGATTCCTCCAGCTCCGTTTTTTTCCCTCAAGACTGCTTTGGCTATTCAGGGTTTTTCGTGTCTCCATTCAAATTTTAAGATTTTTTGTTCTAGTTCCATAAAAAATGCCATTGGTAATTTTATATGGATTGCACTGAATCTGTAGATTTCTTTGGGTAGTTTGGTCATTTTCACAATATTGATTCTTCCAATCCAAGAACATGGTATATCTCTCCATCTGTTGGTGTCATCTTTAATTTCTTTCATCAGTGTCTTATAGTTTTCTGCATACAGGTCTTTTGTCTCCCTAGGTAGGTTAATTCCTAGGTATTATATTCTCTTTGTTGCAATGGCAAATGGGAGTGTTTCCTTAATTTCTCTTTCACAGTTTTCATCATTAGTGTATTGGAATGCAAGAGATTTCTGTGCATTGATTTTGTATCCTGCAACTTTACCAAATTCATTGATTAGCTCTACTAGTTTTCTGGTGGCATTCTTAGGATTCTCTATGTATAGTATCATGTCATCTGAAAACAGTGACAGTTTTACTTCTTGTTTTCCAATTTGTATTACTTTTATTTCTTTTTCTTCTCTGATTGCCACGGCTAGGACTTCCAAAACTATGTTGAAAAATAGTGGTGAGAGTGGACATCCTTGTCTCATTCCTGATCTTAGAGGAAATGCTTTCAGTTTTTCACCATTGAGCATGATGTTTGCTGTGGGTTTGTCATATATGCCCTTTATTATGTTGAGGTTCACTCTATGCCCACTTTCCGGAGAGTTTTTATCATAAATCGGTGTTGAATTTTGTCAAGAGCTTTTTCTGCATATATTGAGATGATCATATGGTTTTTATTCTTCAGTTTGTTAGTATGGTGTATCACATTGATTGATTTGCATGTATTGAAGAATCCTTGCATCCCTGGGGTAAATCCCACTTGATCATGGTGTATGATCCTTTTAATGTGTTTTTGGATTCTGTTTGCTAGTATTTTGTGGAGTATTTTTTTTTTTTTTTTTTTTTTTGCGTACGCAGGCCTCTCACTGCTGTGGCCTCTCCCGCTGCAGAGCACGGGCTCCGGACACACAAGCCCAGCGGCCACGGCCCACGGGCCCAGCTGCTCCGCAGCACACAGGACCCTCCCGGACTGGGGCACAAACCCGCGTCCCCCGTATCGGCAGGTGGACTCCCAAACACCGCGCCACCAGGGAAGCCCTGTTGAGGATTTTTGTATCTATATTCATCAGTGATATTGGTCTGTAATTTTCTTTTTTTGTAGTATCTTTGTCTGGTTTTGGTATCAGGGTGATGGTGGCCTCATAGAATGAGTTTTGGAGTGTTCCTTCCTCTGCAATTTTTTGGAAGAGTTTGAGAAAAATGGGTGTTAGCTCTTCTCTATATGTTTGATAGAATTCGCCTGTGAAGCCATCTGGTCCTGGACTTTTGTTTCTTGGAAGATTTTTAATCACAGTTTTAATTTCATTACTTGTGATTGGTCTGTTCATATTTTCTATTTCTTCCTGGTTCAGTCTTGGAAGGTTATACCTTTCTAAGAATTTGTCCATTTCTTCCAGGTTGTCCATTTTATTGGCCTAGAGTTGCTTGTAGTAGTCTCTTAGGATGTTCTGTATTTCTGCAGTGTCTGTTGTAACTTCTCCTTTTTCATTTCTAATTTTATTGATTTGAGTCCTCTCCCTCTTTCTCTTGATGAGTGTGGCTAATGGTTTATCAATTTTGTTTATCTTCTCAAAGAACCAGATTTTAGCTTTAGTGATCTTTGCTATTGTTTTCTTTGTTTCTATTTTATTTATTTCTGCTCTGATCTTTATGATTTCTTTCCTTCTGCTAACTTTGGGTTTTGTTTGTTCTTCTTTCTCTAGTTCCTTTAGGTGTAAGGTTAGATTGTTTGAGATTTTTCTTGTTTCTTGAGGTAGGCTTGTATAGCTATAAACTTCCCTCTTAGAACTGCTTTTGCTGCGTCCCATAGGTTTTGGATCATCATGTTTTCGTTGTCATTTGTCTCTAGGTATTTTTTAATTTCCTCTTTGATTTCTTCAGTGATCTCTTGGTTATTTAGTAACGTATTGTTTAGCCTCCATGTGTTTGTGTTTTTTACATTTTTTTCCCTGTAATTCATTTCTAATCTCATAGCATTGTGGTCAGAAAAGATGCTTGATATGATTTCAATGTTCTTAAATTTACTGAGGCTTGATCTACTGGTGGTCGGTAGAGCTGACTGTTGCTCTGGTGGGCAGAGCTCAGTAAAACTTTAATCTGCTTGACTGTTGATGGGTGGGGCTGGGTTCCCTCCCTGTTGGTTCTTTGGCCTGAGGCAACCCAACACTGGAGCCTACCTGGGCTCATTGGTGGGACCAATGACAGACTCTGGGAGGGCTCACGCCAAGGATCACTCCCCAGAACCTCTGCCACCAGTTTCCTCGTCCCCACGGTGAGCCACAGCCACCCCCCCCCTCTGCAGGAGACCCTCCAACACTAGCAGGTAGGTCTGGCTCACTCTCCCCTGGGGTCACTTCTCCTTCCCCTGGTTCCTGATGCGCACACTACTTTGTGTGTGCCCTCCAAGAGTGGAGTCTCTGTTTGCCCCAGTCCTTTCAAAGTCCTGCAATCAAATCTCACTAGGCTTCAAAGTCTGATTCTCTAGGAATTCCTTCTCCAGTTGCTGGAACCCAAGTTGGGAAGCCTGATGTGGGGCTCAGAACCTTCTCTCCAGTGGGTGGATTTCTGTGGTATAAGTGTTCTCCAGTCTGTGAGTCACCCACCCAGCAGTTATGGGATTTGATTTTACTGTGATTGCACCCCTCCTACCATCTCACTGTGGCTTCTCCTTTGTCTTTGGATGTGGGGTACCGTTTCTGGTGAACTCCAGTGTCCTCCTGTCGATGATCGTCCAGCAGCTAGCCGTGACTCTGGCATTCTCACAAGAGGGAGTGAGAGCACGTCCTTCTACTCTGCCATCTTGGTTCCTTCTAAAATTTTTTTTGTATTTGCTATCCCCACTATCTTTTCAAGATTTATAGCTGTATTTTATCTACATTGTCAAGTGTATTGCCACTGCAGATTGTAGCCTCACACATCCTTATTTAGTCTTATTTGTCCTAGCGTAAGTACAAGTACACATATACATACATACAAATATATGCATATGTGTATGTGTGTATTTAATGCTTACGCCAGTCCATACGCCAATGTCTCTTGTCATTATGGTTGTCTGAAGCTGGTTCTCAAATAGATTCCTTAGGAAGTGCTCCTGGGAACAACATTCCCTGAGTTTTGCACCACAGTGATAACATTTTGTATGCAGCCTTTATGCTTAAGAGCCCTTGATTCACATTTGATTACTTTGAATATCTTAAGTATGTTATACCATTTGGTTCTGTCTAAATCATTGCTGTCAAAAAGTTTGATGACAAATCTGATTGTTTTCCTTTATAAGTGGACTTTTTGCCTGGATGCCCAAAAGAATATTGTTCTTTTTTTTCTTTTTTTCTTTGCCATGCCACACAGCATGTGGGATCCTAGTTCACTGACCAGGGATCGAACCCATGCCCCTTGCATTGGAAGCGTGGAGTCTTAACCACTGGACTTCCAGGGAAGTCCATAAGAATATTGTTCTTTAAAATCTAGTAATTTTACTATAATATGTATTGATTTTGCTAGTTCTGGGTCAATTTTTACAGGTATATAGTATAACTTTTCAATATGTAATTTCAAATATATATTTTTTTAAATTTAAGAAAGTGTCCTTGATCATGTTTTCTTGCAGTTATTCTGTCCCTTGCTTTGGTTTTCTGCTTTAGGGACTCCCATTTAACATTTGTTAGAGCTTCTTTGACTATTTCTAAATTTGTCTCTTTCAAATTCTTTCAGTATCTTTCCTTCAATTCTTTTTTTCTTGTAATGTTTTTCTCTTTCATCTTCTATTTTTCTTAATTCACATCTCTTGTGTTTACTAATTTTTTTTAATTAATATATTTATTTGGCTGCACTGGGTCTTAGTTGTGGCACACAGGATCTTTCGTTGTGGCGTATGGGCTCTTCATTGCAGCATGTGGATTTCTCTAGTTGTGGTGCACGGGCTTCTCTCTAGTTGCAGCATGTGAGCTCTAGAGTGTGTAGGCTCAGTAGTTGTGGCATGTGAGCTTAGTTTCCCTGTAGAATGTGGGATCTTAGTTCCCCAACCAAGGATCGAACTCACATCCCCTACATTGGAAGGCAGATTCTTAACCACTGGACAACCAGGGAAGTCCCATTTGTGTTTACTAATTCTTCAGTTACTTTTAGTTTAGTCTTCATTTCTGAATTGATTTTGTTTCTGTTTCTAACTTTTTCCTGAGTTTTATCACCTCATTTCTGAGGTTTTCTAGTTCTCATTTTTGTTATTGTCCCATATCTTGTACAATGTCTTTTTATTATTCTTTAATTTCAAAACTATTTAGAATTTTTTATTTTTTATATTCTTCCAGTTTTATTGGACTATAATTGACATACAGCACTGTATAAGTTTAAGGTGGACAGCATAAAGATTTAAGTTACATACATCATGAAATGATTACCACAATACGTTTAGTGAACATCCATAATCTTATATAGATACAAAACTAAAGAAATTGAAAAAAATCTATTTTTTCCTTGTGATGAGAACTCTTAGGTGTTACTCTCTTAACAACTGTCTTATATAACATACAGCAGTGTTAATTATATTTATCATGTTGCACATACATGTATTTATTAAATAAGATAAATGTATTTTTCTTGTAAGCATAATTTTATAACTTTTGATCCCCTTCATCTAATTCCCACTCTCACTAACCCCCACCTCTGGTAACTGCAAATCTGATCTTTTTCTTCTGTGAGTTTATGTGTTTGTTTGTTTTTGAAGTATCTTGTATGATTTCTTTAATGTTTTTAGCTCATATTGAAAAAGTAGGTAATGGTTTTATCTTTTTGGTAGGCAGGCATTTTTGTTATTGTCTGTATGGATGTTATTCAGTTTCATATTTTCTTTTTTCTTACAGTGATTTTATACGGAATTTAACCTTGATAATTTTTTTTCTCATTTTATGTTTTCCTGAACTTTTAGAAGGAGGCCAGGATTTGAGATAGCTTTTCCAATTTCACAGCTCTATTACTCTCTTTTTTGTTGTTTTGTGTAATGTTTAAAAATACAGCAGCTTACTTTCTGAGATCTTTTAGCTGTTCTCCTTCCTCACTTATTGGACTCTCTCTTTTCTTTGTCTCTATTGTCCCTGTTATACTCAGCATTATTTTCCCAGAAGTTTCTCTTCTGTGCTGTGCTTGTCCTGGAGTTGAAATTTGTCTGATTAATTTTGAACATTCATTGAGCCCCTCCAGACACTTTGCACACCCCTGCCATCAGTGTGGGCAAAATTTCTTCCAGTTTTAGCTACGATTCTCAAAATGAACCAGCAAGCTTTCTAGTAAGCATTCTTTGGCTGTTTTGAGACTCTCAGATCTATGAATGCCTCACTGTTTCCCTCTGCTTTTACTGTACAGCTGCAGCTACCACCCAGTTCCTGTGGCTGTACTTTTCCTCAATTACTCATATCTTGGGGTTCATGCAAATACCTTATCACCTATAACAAACCTGTTATAGGTGCTATCCACGGGTTTTGATTTTGCTACCCGTGGTCTGCTGTTTTTATTAGGAGATTGATGACCCTCTATCTTGCAGATACAGTGACTATCAAATAGAAGCTCTTGGTCACCACATACCCTGTATGGTGGACACTTCTTGACAGCACAGAGAATGAAATTTTCAGACAGGTTGGCAGAAGCCCCTGTGGATGCTAAAAGGGATCCATAGAGAAATCAAAGGGAAAGAGTAGAAGGCAACAGGTTTTACTTGAAGTCTACTATGTGCCAGGCATTTTGCTAGTAGTTTCCACATCTGTTATTTCCATTTGCTTTAATCTAATCATCACCACGATCTTCTGAAATAGAATTTAAACCCAGGTCTTCATAAGCCCTATGTTCAATTCACTTGTAATTTTGAGAAATGTAATCTCTGTGAAGGAATAAGAATTGATTAAAATGCAACAGTAGAGATAGCTGCTTCAGCATGAGAGAACCTTGGAGGATCCCTTTGTTTTAGTCAAAACTATGTTGTTTGGTTGGAATCTTGAAGTAAGGTTATGAAAATCTTTTAAATGCAAAGGATGACATAACTGAAATTAAAAAGCATAGGAAAAATATGTTTACTAAGATGTAAAAAGAGTGGATTTAATAACAGAGATGCTCCTATCAATGCAGGCAATTCAGAAAATATAGGAAAGTTGGCACAGCACTGTAAACCAACTATACTTCAATAAAAAATTTAAAAAGAAAATATAGAAACACACACTTGAGAAGTTACTGATTAAACAGCAGTAAAATGATAGCTTGATAGGTAGCATGGATTCAAGAATTTCTTGGTTAAAATTCTGAGTCATTAAGGTTAATTATGATTATAAAAATAATAATACCAAACCTTGATTGTGTGCCATGCACTGTTATAGGCATTTTATAGTTTATATATGTTATTTAATTACTCACAGCAACCCTATTAAGTAGGTATTATTTTACCCATTTTATAAATGAAAAATTGAAACCCGATTTGGTTAGAAATATGCCCAGTGTCACACAGCTAATAAATAACAGGATTAGGATGGAAACCCAGGTCAATCTGACCTCCAAGCACCAAACAACTGTACTTTATAACTCTTCATAATTCTCCATTAGATTTACTTTTGTGCTCCAACCCCAGATCTATAGCTCAAAAATAATACACAACTTAAAACTAACTGTAAGTTTTAAATGAAAGGATCAGGAATAATTGTATAATCTGTTGTTAAAGATCTCTTAGAGAGGAAACACTAGAGTCAGGTCACACCTTAGTCAATTTACTTAAAAAACAGAAACATAAGGAGGTAATTCTGCTACCACATCACTAAATAGATAGTGTAAACAAATATACATTTGCATATTGCATGGCTGCATGCTTAAAATTTCAATGGAGGCAAATAAAAATTAGTTATTATACACAACTAGAAAACAGAGTTCATCATATCAACAAATGCATTAGATACCTGGAAGTAATTTAATTGAAACATGTTTTTTTATGCTTAAATCCTAATGGGAAAAAAATTTAAAACATAACTAAAGAATTGGGCCATGTGTTTTTTCAGAGAGACTAAATAAAGACATCAATATTTTTTATTTTAATATATAGATTTACTGCAGTAAAAGTGAAATTCCTGAGAGAACTAGTAGTGAAAAATAAATGAATGACAATATCAACATTTTCACAGGTAATAAGGATGGATTCAGCCTAGCAGATTTGGAAAACTGAACTCACTGCCACAGTGATCAAAATCATGGTATTGAGTTAATGTAGTTTGAAATATGACCTATAACAGAGACAAAACAAATATTGGACAAGGGATAACCTCTTAATACATTGTCTTTCAAATAGTTGGCTAACAAGTTGGAAAGAATCAACTCAGATAAACGCATGAGACCCAAACACTACAATAAATTCCAGCTGTATCAAAGAGTAAAAGAATTTTTTAAAAACTGAAGAGTAGCTTATTTATCCCAGGTGTGGAGAGAACATGTACTTCTAATCACTGGAAAACTGAAGGTTGTTACCAGGAATAAAATACATTAATTGAATATGCTTTTAAAACTTTTAATTTTCATGTAACAAAATATAAAATTAAAGTATTATAAGAGAAAATTTCTAATATAGAATAGATATGTTATAAACATAACCTGATTATAGATCTCTCCCAAAAATATATGAGGAAATAAATGATTATGTAAGTTAATAACTACTTTCCACTTGATAAATGGCCAAAAAGTATACAGTCAAGAAAATGTAGACTAAATCATCACGTTTTTTTAAAAAAATCACAGTTGTATTAAAAGTGAAAAAGAAAAGGCAAATCCAGCCAACTTCATGTCTCCCTTACAGACATATTAAACTGGAAGAAATTTTAAAATTGTAAAACCCTATCTTGACTAGTCTCTGGGGAGAGGCAGAAGGTATACTTTATACATTAATGGTAGAAATGCATGGTAAAATGGTTAGATCTTTCTGGAGGATAATCTGTAACATGCTATTTGACCCATTACGCATTCTTTCTCTTCGAGGGAGGAAAACTAATTTACATTGAAATTGTCAGAGCAGCATTACCTACAATAGGGAAAATTAGCAGCAGTTCAAATGCCCCAAAATATTTAAATAAGTAAGTAAACTGCAATATATTGTCATATACAAATTAAAATGACAAGTGGAGGATGTAATAGTGAATACATTTACATGAAATAAAGTAAAACAACTTGAACCCATGATTATATTACAAAATTATATAGAAATGTATGAATATAATTGATCTAGATCAGAAAAGGACTTTGACTGATATAAATGGCACAAGATGGTTCATTAGATTTCTTTTTTTTTTTAAAGAAAATGCAATTATAATAATGATGTGTAACATTTGTAGAATACTAGCTATGTGCTAGGCATTGTTCTAAGTATTTTCCCATGTAATAATTTTATTTGATGTTTGCAACAACCCTATGGGCTTAGTACTATTTTTAAGTTCCATTTTATGGATGAAGAATTTGAGGCACAGAGTAGTCAAATAATTTACTCTAGTTTATACAGCTTTGCTTAGTTGTTCCAAAATGACAGTGTCTTAAGAAGAGTTTAGATGACTTCTATTAGCTGATCGCTTTAACTTGCCCCCAAATTTTGGGCCTTCCATCTCTTGTCAATAACCCCATTCATTAAGAACTGAAAATCTCAAGACTATTCCAGTAAGTCGAAACAATGAATTTTTGAATATAGAACTGGAAAGGAGAAAATAGAACCATATCCCAAAAGAGTTTATTTAGGGAGGTAAAAATAAAAATGATATAGTAAACATATTCTGGGATTCAAAAGAGAGACTTTTCTATAACCACCTCCCCACCCCCACCCCACCCCCACAGTCATCTCCCTCTTCATTCTCTGACTCAATAACTTGCACAGACACACCCAATGGACCCCAACAATTCTAAGGCTTTGAGAAAATCAAGTGGCTCCCTCTGAGAAAAAGTTTAGTACCTCCAGAAAAAAAATCCTCATGGAATAAAAGGACTGGCCATTTCATCTCTCTGGAAATGGACTAACAAATCCATCGCTTTAAAAGGGGGAAATTTTCCCAATTAGTTTGATTTCAAACCTTCTTGTAGGTTGACTCTTCCCAGGTAAGCCTGACCTGTCAGACATCTTTGTTGCTGCTGGATGGAATTATTCCTTATCTTTGAGAGACCAAGGTGAACCGGAAACTAAGAGATCTTTGAAATGGCTTTTTAAAAACATTGTAGACTGTTGATATGTCTTCTGTTTTATCAGGTAAAAATGCTAAGCCAAGGAAAAGAAATAAGTAAATTCAATCTTAAGTTCATGGACCCCTTGTAGATAATTATAAGGATGAATTATCTGTATGCATGTGGTAAAGCTCTGTGGACCATGAAAGTAGGATTTATAACAGACCCATGACTAGTATTTCAGGACAACAGCCATAAAGCAAAGACTTAAAAGTTTCATCATTAGACTAATTGTAATTCACTTGATCCTCCAGTGTAACAATATCCTTCTATCCAAGCCATTATTCCTTCCATTCAGCATATTGGTTTGTCTATCATTAAATATTCATTTTCTACAGCACTTTTTGGAAGGCAAACAAAGCAGTCACTTTACTGCTTTGTATTGATTCCTGCCTGGGTTGTCCTTAGGAAAAGCTTTCAGTAGGTTCAATAGCTTTGAAAGATATTTAGGTTTACTCCGTGATTGGCAAATATATTTCTTTCTTCTTACTTCAAAAATGGAATCTGAGAACTTAGATCTTTATTTTTTCATCTTGTCTATACTCTCATTATTAATGAAGACCTTAAATGATACTGAACTGTATCTACTTACAAAAATATTAAAATAGGAAACAGGACCACTTTGCATGCTTCCAGACATGATTTCAATTGTTTTAAAAGGAAGTTATACAAACAGTGAAGAATGGAGCCTTCAGAGAGCCCTGAAGTTAAAGGCTTCAGGTATATTTTTTACTTCTTTGGGGAAGAACTAAATAGTTTTATTTAACTGAGAAGGCCCTTTATCAAGATTTACTTAAAACTGGTTTAAACCTGAGCTTGTGCTTTATAGAATCCTTCCAAGCAGCCTCAGTGCCTTTTTACAGGATACTTATCACATATTTATCCAGGTTCTTATGAGACCCCTCTTTGGTTTGAGTGTGCGATGTCTTATCTTCCATAAAGTGAATTTAAATAAAATAGTTTTATTTTGTGTTCATTATATATTTGACATGGTAAATACTTAAGAAGGGCCAATTATAATGGAAAATATACATGGATACATATAATAGTCATTTTCTTTTTTTTCCCAGCTTTATTGAGATATAATTGATACAATGTTTGTAACTTTAAGGTGTGTCATTTGCTTTTTATTATAGCTAATCCAAAGATATTTACTAAATGGATGTTGTGTTCTCTGTGCTTTAGCATGTGCAAATACTCGAAAATATCCACTGTACAAAGTATAAATCAAAGTATAAAATGTAGTTTCTGACCTACAATATAAAATTATAGTAATCAAGATGTATAATACTGGCAACAGAATAGACACATAGATCAATGGAACAGAATAAAGAGCAGAAATAGGCCAACACCTATATGTTTATTTCATTTTGGGCAAAGATGCCAACTCACAGAAATAGAAGAAACAATCCTAAAATTTCTATGGAACCACAAAAGACCTGGAAAAACAAAAGCAATCCTAAGATAAAACAGCAAAGCTGGAGTTATCATACTTCTAGATTTCAAACAAAGGTAACAAAGGTACCAAAGCAATTCAATGAGGAAACAAAAGTCTTTAATAAATTATGCTGGAAAACTGGATATTCACGTGGAAACAAAAGAACTGTGACCTCTACCTCATTAATTCAAGATAAATCATAGACCTAAATGTAAAGGCTAAAACTCTAGAGAGTCTAAAGGAAAAATATCAGTATATTGTCAAAACCTGGGAAAAGGCAAAGATTTCTTAGAACAGAGAGAGAAACAACCATAGAAGAAAAAAAATTGATAAATTATACTTCCTCAAAATTAAAAAACTTCTCATCAAAAATCACTTAAGAGGGGCTTCCCTGGTGACACAGTGGTTGGGAGTCCGCCTGCCGATGCAGGGGACACGGGTTTGTGCCCCGGTCCGGGAAGATCCCACATGCCGCAGAGCGGCTAGGCCCGTGAGCCATGGCCGCTGAGCCTGCGCGTCCAGAGCCTGTGCTCCGCAATGGGAGAGGCCACAACAGTGAGATGCCCGCGTACCGCAAAAAAAAAAAAAAAAAAAAAAAAATCACTTAAGAAACTGAATAGGAAACCACAGACTGGAAAATGGACTTGTACCCAGAATGAAAAAATAACTGCTATAACTCAATAATAAAAGATACCAATCCAAGAAGAAAAGGTGATAAAAAACTTTGAGACACATGGCAAAAGAAGCTTTATGAACGTCCAGTAAGCATACAATAAAGAACTCAGTATTATTAGTCAACAGGGAAACACAAATTAAAACTGCAATGAGGGAATTCCCTGGCAGTTCAGTGATTAGGACTCAGTGTTCTCACTGCTGTGGGCCCGGTTTGATCTCTGGTCAGGGAACTAAGATCCCGCAAGCCGTGCAGCAAAAAAAACAAAACTATGATGAGACACTACTCCATACCCAACTAGAATGGCTAAAATGAAAAATACTGAAAATACCCAATATTGGCCAAGGCGCGGAAGAAATGAAACTCCCATACATTGCGGCAATTTCTTATATAGTTAAACATACATCTACCTTATGACTCAGAAATTCTACTCCTAAATATTTACCAAAGAGGAAAGAAAATACACATCCACAAAAAGGCATGAGAACATTCACAGGCATCAAAAACTGAAAACAACCCAAATGCTCATTAACAGGTGAATGGAAAAGCAAATTGTGGTATATTCAAACAGTGGGAAATTCTCCAGAAGGAAAGAACTACTGATACTTCCCATACCAGGGATGAATCTCAGACATTATGCTGAGTGAAAGAAAGAAGGTAGACACAAAGTATGAGTCCACACTGATATATATGAAAGAAAAAAGGAAGAAAGAGAAAAAGGAAATGCTTTCTACTGTGCCAACTAATAAATATTGAGGGAATGGTGGAATTAGAAAATCATCATGCTATGAATGAAAGTGGGGTGAGAAAAGGATACTTACAGAGTCTCCAAGTTTCTCCCCACAACTTTCTTATTCATTTAAGAGGCAAAAAAAATAATAACTTGGGGTTTCCCTGGTGGCTTAGTGGTTGAGAGTCCGCCTGCTGATGCAGGGGACACGGGTTCGTGTCCCGGTCTGGGAAGATCCCACATGCCACGGAGCGGCTGGGCCTGTGAGCCATGGCCTCTGAGCCTGCGCGTCCGGAGCCTGTGCTCCGTGATGGGAGAGGCCACAACAGTGAGATGCCCACGTACCGCAAAAATAAATAAATAATAATAATAATAATAATAATAACTTGACTGTGGAGAAACCTCCTATACATAACCCTAAGTAGGTGTTCAAAATGATCATCACCAACACAGATAAACTGACATCAAAGTACTCCTGATTTGATGCCCTGAGATGCACTTTTTGATGTACTTTTTGCCATGTGTCTCGCAAGCATGCAAAACTGAACTAGAAAGAAACCTCAGACAAACCCAGTCTGAGGGATATTTTACACAATAATTAATCTGCACTCTTCAGAAGTGTCAAAGACTGGGAAGACAAAGAAAGGCCAAGGAACTGCACAGGAAAGAAGTCTAAAAAGATATGACACCTAAATGCCATGAGTGTTACTGGATTGGATCCCTGACTGGGAGAAAAAAATAGCGATAATAAGATATTTGGGGGACAATTGTCAACATTTGAATATGGATTTTGGGGTTAGATAATTTTGTCAAAGTTTAATTGTTTTTTGAAATTAATACTGTAGTTATGCAAGAGAATATCCATATTCTTAGGAAATATACATGAGTATTTGGGGTAAAGAGAAAAAAATGTCTCCAACTCTCTCAAATTTTTCAGAAACCTAGTGTGTGTGTGTGTGTGTGTGTGTGTGTGTGTGTGTGTGTGTGTAGAGAGAGGGAGAGCATGTGTGTAAATGATGCAAAGTGCAACTGGTGAACGTGGGTAAAGGATTACAGAAGTTTCTTGTATTATTCTTGCCACTATTCTATAAGTTCGGAATTAGATCAAAATAAAACATTATGTAAAAAGTGGTCATCTAAATTTATGTAATAATCCTTGGGCCCATGTATCTTGGTCTTAGAGCTGGAACATAGGCAAGACTTCACAAAAGCTATAACTAAGATTTAAAAGGCAGGGACTTGTAACTTGAAAGAGATGAAGACTAATTACTGTACTGCAGGCCTCAAAAGGGAAATTTTTGTAACATAGATTACATAGGGTTTTATAAACGTATATACTCACTTTAATACCTATAACCTTTATTCAGCATTTTTATTCACCATATCAATCTCCTCTTTATGTCAGCAGAAGAACATACAGCTTTGAATTATTTGAAATGCAAACTTTTTTCTTTGATTTCATCATTCTATTGATTGTATTAATTTTCTGGTGCTGCTGTAACAAATCATCACAAACTGAAAGGCTTAAAACAACACAAATTTATTCTCTAACAGTCTGAAGGACAGAAGTGTAAAATAAGTCTTAAGGAACTAAAGTCAATGTGTCATCAGGGCTGGTTCCATCTGGAGGCTCCAGGAGAGATTCCTTTCCATGCCTGCATTCCTCGTGTCCTTGCCCCATCACTCTAATCTCAGTGGCATGGACTTCTCTACTGAAGTTCAAAATGTTCCTCTGCCTCCTTCTTGTAAGGACTATTGCAGTTGCATTTAGGGCCTATTGGGATAAGTCAAGGTAATTTCCTCATCCCCAAATCCTTACCTCAATCACATCTGCAAAGTTTCTTCCTATATAAGGTAAATTCATATGTTCTGAGGATCACAACATGGACATCTTGGGGGGGCATTATTAAACCTAAAACATTGATTAACTATTCCATCTCTGTCCACCACAAAACTAAATGAAATACTTGGAATTTTAATAATTTAGGAACTTAATTTGGGAATATTTATATAATTTAGGAATAATTTGGAATTATAATAATTTAGGCCTATGCTTTTACTCTTAATGTGAATTAATTTATTTCTTATAAATTAGAATCTTTAAGAAAATTGTCAAAGCTAAATTTATAATGATCACTTTTATAGTATTAATCTTATTTTTTCCATTAATTCAGTTCTCTCTACACTTAAGTTTATAAAGAGTAGTTTATCATGAAAAATAATAAACATGAACCCATTTTAGAAGATAGCATATCTTATTCTAATTATCTATTGATCTGTTGAACAAATACTTATTGAGTGCCATGTACAGTACTGTTGTAGACATTGGCCAGAGGAGAAGAGTCTTTTTCCATCTGCGTTTATCTTCTGTTGCAGATTGTGTTTCCCAAGATAGTTACAACAAAGTCTCCAACCCTACCTGCTCATCTTACAGTGTAAAGTTGTCACTCTTCCCATTATATTCCCTTGTTCTGAATCTAGGCAGGCCTGTGAGTGTAGTAGTTTTGCTATGTGACCTCTGAGGTTAGGTCATAAAAGTCAAAACAGAATCTGCCCCATTCTCTTGGGAAGATCACTCTTGGAACCCAACTCCCATAATATGAGGGAGCTCAGCCACATGGAGAGGGTCACGTGTTCCATCATGTTGGTATTCCAGGCAAAAGCCCAATGATACGGGCAGGCAAAAGACTAAGGAAGCTTTAAAGAATAATTCCATTCTTCCAACCAACCCCCAGAATCATGAGGAATAGAAACAAAATAATAGAGTTGTTTTAAGCCACTGAGTTTTAGAGTGACTTGTTATACAGAGACATAACATGAACATCTTTTATCAACTCATTTTATGAACATAGATAATATTTATACTTACATTTCACTATACAATATATGAAAATTAGAATGAAATCTGCTTCTTATCAATTTTACCAAGCTAAATGATACTGTGTGTGTCATTCTTTAAAATCAATGAAAAAAATAGCCAAGTAAACTCAAAATACTTTGTATGTGCTTCTCACTGATGAGAAAAAAGAGTAAAAGGAAATAATTAAAGCAAGAAGAGATTAAAAATTCTGAAGCATCATGACCTGCTGGACCAAAATCACTATTCTTTTTTTTTTTTTTTCTGTCTCATTTTTAGTGCATTTTAACCTTCAAAATTCCTCCACAATCTGGTCTTCTTCTAAAATTTCCTGTCTCCATGTCTATCATTCTTATCCACTCAGTTGCTTAAGCCAGAAGCTTGGGCATTATCCTTGACCTCTCCTTCAGCACCCATATCCAGTCAAGCACTAAGTCCTGACCATTTCTTATCAAATAGCTTCCGAATTTTCACTCTTCTTTCCATCTCCTCTGACCCTACCTCAATTCAAGAGAAGTCTACTTAGAAGTTCTCACCAAATCTCCCAAATCTCTAGTCCCCACCAAATCTTTGCAGTGTGCCTGGAGGGGAATTCAGGATGAAGAAAAACAGGATATTGGCCCTAGATAGTTAAGACACATATCAAAGGAATAATTTCAATGAGCCCAGACTCTTGCATCTTCCCATGAAATAATGTCATTTGCAGCCACATGGATGGACCTAGAGACTGTCATCCTGACTGATCAGTCAGACAGAGAAAAAGAAGTATCCTATGATATTGCTTATATGAAGGATCTGAAAAAAAATAATGTTTTGAACTTATTTACAAAACAGAAACAGGCTCACAGACTTAGAGAACAAACTTGTAGTTACCAGGGGGGGAAGGATGGGAGGAGGGATAGTTAGGGAGTTTGGGATTGACATGTACACACTGCTATATTTAAAATGGATAACCAACAAGGACCTACTGTACAGCACAGGGAACTCTGCTCAATATTATATAACAACCTAATTGGGAAAAGAATTTGAAAAACAATAGACACATGTATATGTATAACTGAATCACTTTGCTGTATATCTGGAACTAACACAACATTGTTAATCAACTATACTCCAATATAAAATAAAAAGTTAAAAAGAAAAGCACTAAAATCATTGACTTGAGATGTCTGTTTTTTGTGATTAGCATTAGTCTTTTGATGTTCAACTACATGTGTTATGGGTTTTGGGGGTTGTTTTTGGTTTTTTTTGTTTGCTTTTAGCAAAAGCTCCTATATATCCTGGCTCTTCCCTTACTTCTTTGGAACAGTTCCTCAGAGCTATATGAGAGGCTGCCTTCACAGGCTATAGTCCTCAGTAATGTCCTTGAATAAAATATAATTCTCAACTTTTAGGTTGTGTTTTTTTTTTTTTCTAGTCAGCACCTCCTTTTCTTGGTTAATACTTATTTAACAGTCTGGTCTCAGCTTAATAGGACCCTTTCTCAAAGAGTTCTGCCTTAATCCCTCAGCCTAGGTCAAGTACTCTGCACTTTTACATTTGCATGACTGTGGAAAGGAAAAAAAAAGTACAAAAATCTATTCATGAGATTTTTTTCTACCATTATCACTGAAATCTCTTGCCAGAAGCTAACTTCATTTGTACTGAGGATAGACTAGATAGAAAAAGAGAGAGGGTGGGAGGCCAAGAAGCTAGGAGCTCTTCAAGCTGAGGGTCAGGAAGAACTTTGGGAAAATCTATTTTGGTCGGGTACTAATGGCTGGGTGCCATATTGAGAATTTAAGATAAAGGAAATAAAAGATATTTTATTGTGCAATAAGAATGGACTCACCCTTGGGTATTTTCTGCAGAGTCCGCAATAAAGTTTTAAGTTGCTTTTATTTAATATGTTCTAGACACACCAAGATGGTGGCTGGTTTATATGGGTTACACATATTGAATATTAACTTAACAACTGTCTCCTCTCCTCACCCCCACTTGCACACAAACTTTATAAGGTCAGTGGCCTTATGTGTTTTGCTCATTGTTTTAGCCCTGGTGTTTGCGATATTAGTAGCAAATGCTGAATCAATATTGATTGAATTAATGTGTGATTTGAGGCAATTTGCTTAGCCTCTCCAGGCCTTAACTAGCATTGCAATTTATGCTTCTCAACTTTTTCAATAGATAGCACCAACTGCAGAAGAGAAAAAAAAAAATTTACACCTAGAAGTTTGGGGTAGCCTGAAGCATCCAATTATAGTTCTGATATATCTCTGAAGATTCTTTGAAGTTTTGAAACCAAGCAGGACCCTGAGGGGCCCTCCCAGGTACAAAAGCCCTTCCATGTCCCCCACTTCTTGTTTGTAGAAAGAGGCTTTAGTTTCCTGGGCCTTCCCTGAGTTCCAAAAAACAGACTCAAACAGTTACTAATTAGGGAAGTGAGGAAATGCAGAAGCGAAGGAAAAGTAGTTAAGCAAGAAAAGTAATGTTACCTTAAACAATAGTCAGCAGGTAAAACAGAGTTCTAGTCCCTCCTCAAGGGATAACACATAACAATATGACACTTATCTTTGAGTTATTCTGCAGAAACTAAGACCACCCCCCTTCCAGGTGGCAAGTGGTGAGCACATGCTGACAACAAGCACGTAGACCCCAGACTGGTTAGAACCAAAAGGCTGATGATTAAGATTCCTGAAACGCCACCTTGTTGCCTCACCAGAAACCAATCAGAAGAAAGTCCATGAGCTGCAACCCTCACTCCAAATGTTGCCTTTTAAAAACCCTCCCATAAAAGCCATTGCCAGGACTTCCCTGGCAGTCCAGTGGTTGAGATTCCACACTTCCACTGCAGGGGGCACACGTCTGATCCCTGGTTGGGGAACTAGGAAGTCCCCCTATCTATTTATTTTTATTTAGTTGCGTCGAGTCTTAGTTGTGGAAGCCGGGCTCCTTAGTTGCAGCATGTGGGCTCTTTTAGTGGTGGCAGGCAGCAGGTGGACTCTTTAGTTGTGGTTCAGGGGCTCCTTAGTTGTGGCAGGCAAGCTCCTTAGTTGAGGCAGGCACGTGGGCTCTAGTTCCTTGACCAAGGGTCAAACCTGGGCCCTGTGCTTTCCTGGTGGCACAGTGGTTGAGAGTCCACCTGCCGATGCAGGGGACATGGGTTTGAGCCCTGGTACGGGAAGATCCCCCATGCCACGGAGCAATGAAGCCCATGCGTCACAACTACTGAGCCTGCGCTCTAGAGCCCGCGAGCCACAACTACTGAGGTTGCACGCCACAGCTACTGAAGCCCACATGCCTAGAGCCTGTGCTCCGCAACAAGAGAAGCCACTGCAATGAGAAGCCTGCACACCGCAACAAAAAGTAGCCCCCTGCTCGCCGCAACTAGATAAAGCCCGCATGCAGCAACGAAGACCCAACACAGCCCAAAAGAAGCTAAATAAATAAATAAATAAATTTATTTTAAAAAAAAAGAGTTCAGGGCATCTCAGTGGCATGGTGAAACCTTGATATATGAGTTGCAAAAAAGTCAAAAGGCTAGCATGGGTAATGGCCTTCATGAGGTCATGGAAGGAGAAATACACCACAAAGATACAGGAAACTAAAAACAACATAATCTATTGAGCTGAAAGCTCAATTAAGGGAGATATCTCTGAAAAAAAGCAGAATATTGCAGGCCATGAATTCTAAGTTAGGGAGTTTAGAATCAATCCTGTAAAACTTTATTTTAAAAACATAAGCCCCTTGGTATAATTTGGTTCATATTTTGAGACAGCTGGGAACGTTTTGGCACAGGCCAAAGGGCTATTTTAAATATTTCAACTCCTTTAAAGAATATTAAAAGGAGAATTGAAGAAACCAGATAATTGTTTGCAGAGATCAAGTGTCAGGATTGCAATATTGCTAAAAGAATAAAGAAGGAGAATATGGCTGTGTCTTTCAGCCGAAAGTGAGCTGACATCATGCCAAGTGTGGGAGAACAGAATAGAAGTAAATTCAAAAAGGAGTTTCAATATAACTCCTGATGCGAGGCTAAAAGCAAGTGGCCTCCAGGATAATTTGGAATACATTTCAGTATTATTGAATGAATAACACATGGTTCAAATCTTAATCTGAAAACCCAATCAGCTACAGGTGATGAAACCTTGACATTTGTAGAAGGCTGAGCTTTGGGGGCATGATGTAAGCGAAACAGTACCTGGTGATGATGATAACTCTATTTGGTCAATTAAATGGGGTATTTGAAAATCAAGTAAAAACTTTGTTAGTACACAGCATTAGAATTTTTTAAATGGAAGCATTTAAATGCAAAACAAACCCCTACTTTAAGAAGTTTCTATGAAGCATACGTTCTTTTGCAAAACTTGGAAACGGCCACAAAACTTCATGCTGGAGTCATATCCATTGAGTACATTTGAACAGTGAGTAGGGTGTGCCACATTTTGTATAGAAAAAAAGTGAAAAAAGAATACACCTATTTGCTGGTATATGTATAAAATAACCCTGGAAGGATACGAAACAGACTTAATCTTGCTTTGCCTCCAGGACACAGGAGTAAAGGGGAGAAATTTCTTTGTATGCCGTTTTGTGTTTTAAAAATTTTTTTTGTTGTCTAATTTTTTTTTTTAATTTCTTTTTGGCTGCGTTGGGTCTTTGTTGCTGTGCGCAGGCCTTCTCTAGTTGCGGCGAGCGGGGGAGCTGCTCTTTGTTGTGGTGCGCAGGCTTCTCATTGCGGTGGCTTCTCTTGTTGCTGAGCCCGGGCTCAAGGCACGTGGGCTTTAGCGGTTGCAGCACATGGATTCAGCAGCTGAGGCACGCGGGCCCTAGAACGCAGGCTCAGTAGTTGTAGCACACAGGCTTAGTTGCTCCTCAGCATGTGGGATCCTCCCGGATCAGGGATCGAACCCGTGTCCCCTGCATTGGCAGGTGGATTCCCAGCCACAGCCCCACCAGGGAAGTCTCTGTGTTTTAAAATTTTGATTCATGTTCATTATGTAGTCCAATAAGCAGATAGACAAAAATTGAATGACTGCAAATAAACTGGTTATCTTTGACATGGTTTCTGGAGATTTGATGTTCAACATATTAATAAATAAATCAACTTACATCATATAGTCAGACAGGTAAGACAGTAACCCTTCTGCAGCATATCTTCCCCAAACTTTAGCATGCATCGGAATACCTTTGCTAAATATGGAATTGACATGGTAATATTACACTTTACCCATGGCATTGTATGCAATGCCTCAGTGGAACATTTGGGGGAGAATATTGAATAACTAACATGCAATGAATATGCCTTCTGTTGAGTAATGGTTGCCTCTGATTGCTTTGAATTTGTGAGTCAGAATCCGGAGGAGGAAGGAGTGGAATCATTCTCTCCCTTTTCTCCCACACGGCGCCCCTTACTGACCACAAATTCTTGGCTTTGACTCTTATTAGGGGTTTTCTGTCAGATTTTATGGTTTTCCACATTCTAAAATACAAGTTGTATAAATAAATGACACATGCTTCAGGCCCACAGATGCCTTTAGATGTTTTTGAGATTCCCTGTGGGCTAGTTCTCCACCTTCCTTCATAATGTAACCCAGATTGGGCGTTTGGACTTGAATTAGCAGACAACAACTGGATCTTTACTCTGGACTTTCATTTGCCCATTGCTGCAGTGGCTCTGGGTGGGGTGTGATTAGGATACAGCCCACAGGATTTCAATTAACAAACTCTTAAACATTGCTTGAAAGGTCCCATCTACCAAAGTCAAAATTTTGTGATGTCTCTATGAATATTGACAATATGTTGGTGTATCATGTGCTTCATTCTGTGAGGTTAACCTGTAACATATCAAAGGCAACTGGTTAAGATAAGACTCAGTGAGCTCCTACCCTCAGGTTCAAGGATACATCCTGCCAGGTAGGCAGAAGCTGAAGCTGAAGTTTCTGCATAGCAGCTTGGATTAAGACATAATAAAGAATATTTGTAAGCTCTTCCCCCACTCAACTCTATCAAATTAGGGGGAGAGAGATTTCTAGGATCCAGAGAAAGGACTGAGCATTAGGTAATCTTGGCCTATAGCATCGGGTGCAGATGAATGCTTCCATGGTGGAACACCATTTTGAAATTGTAAATATTCTTCCACTGCTCACCTCCATCAACCAGGTGAAAGACATAGTATTTTCTAATTGCTCTGAGTCTGAGGGTGCCTGAATCCTCCTTCATCCTGCCCGAGTTTGGGCTTTGATACAGAAACAACGATTGAAAAGACATGCTTTCTTCCCTTTGTCCCTGTAGATGGTTGCAAAGGGGATCCTTTCCAGCTTTTATCATTGGGGGTTAGGTCAGATCCACAGGCACAAATGCCATGTAGCTAAAATACATTCAAAAGTCAGTTTGTTAAAATGATTTCTAACGAGGAGAATTAGAAATGTATTAAGAAAATATTTCCGTTTTTCCTAATTTTATTTATCTATCTATCTATCTATTTATTTATTTTTGGCTGTGTTGGGTCTTCGTTGCTGTGTGCAGGCTTTCTCTAGTCATGGTGAGCAGGGGCTACTCTTCGTTGCAGTATGCCGGCTTCTTATTGTGGTGGCTTCTTTTCCGGTGGAGCATGGGCTCTAGGCGTGTGGGCTTCAGTGGTTGTGGCACGCAGGCTCAGTAGTTGTGGCTCACGGGCTCTAGAGCTCAGGCTCAGTAGTTGTGGTGCATGGGCTTATTTGCTCCGCGGCATGTGGCATCATCCCGGACCACGGCTCAAACCTGTGTTCCCTGCATTGGCAGGCAGATTCCCAACCACTGAGCCACCAGGGAAGTCGCCATTTTTCCTAATTTTAAATGAAAAATTCATGTGTAATGGTTACTTAACCTTTTTTAAAAAAGTAGAATTTACAGAATTGAAATTGTTAGTCCATTATTCTTTAGTTGTTTTCTTTACACACGTACTTCTTTCCTCTATGACTCATTTCTTTCTCCTGAGCTTAGACACATAGGTGTTAGGTGTTAAGAGTGTGAATTCTAGAGCTAGGGCGCTCGGGTTCAAATTCCAGCTCAATGCCGGCTAGCTGTGTGATCTTAGGCATTATTACTCAACCGCTCTGTGTCTATGTTTCTTCATTCATCAAAAGGGAATAATTTTTATAAAGCCTAGCTCAGAGGACTGTTGAGAGGATTGATAAGCAGAGATGAAGCACCAAGAACAGCATCTGACACTTGCTTAAACACCACGTTAAGTGTCAGCTTTACTCCTGTTCTTGCTGAGGGATTTTCTTGTACCTTTTGCCCGATGACTTGCTTCTTCCTGATGCTTCTTCTCTCCTAGTCTTAACTCTAGCCTTCATTCTACATTAACACGGTGACTTCATTTGTTTGTTTATTTTTTGGTGTAGATTTCCCCCAGTGGTTTTGAATCACAAGATTCCCCAGGTGGTAGGGAATGACCTTTATTATTAACTACCAAGAGCTTGGTATGTAAAGACTGTCACTTGCTAAGTGATTCATTTATTACCCACTACTGTCGTGCACTGGTCATAAGACAATCGAAAGGCGATTAAAAGAACACTCATCTACTTTAATTGTTATGTTTTGGAAATAATGTGTAACATTACCACCACAACTCCAAATCATAAAACCTAAGATTTGGGAGAGACCAAAAAGATCCCTCAGCTTACTACCCAGCTGATGCTTGTGTGCATTCGCAATATTCTCCACAAAAATTCCAGCTTCAATTAAATCCTGTGATGCTAATCTTATCAACTCAAGAGGCAGCTTATATTATCTTTTAGGTAGCTTTGAATCTTCCTAACTTTAGTCAAAATTAGCATACTTGCATTTATTTAGTTTACTCTTGAGTTCTTAGGGAATAAATATAATACATATTTCCATAAAAATATTTCGGATATTTGCTGACTGTTCACATGTTTCTCCTGGGGTTCTCTCTGGGTATTCCCTGTTGAGCTAAATATTACTAATTTTGTTCATTGTAGACAGTCTTTTCTGCATGAACTTATAGTTTCTTAATATCCTTTTAACTTTGGTCCCAAATTGAACCCAATATTCCATATATAGCTGGGTAAGTCCAAAGTAGTTATTACCTATATTTACTATTCTACATTCTAGATGTTATACTTCTACTAATGGATCCCAAGATCATATTAGCTTAATTTTGGTAGCTACATTACTCTTGTGAATAATATTGTATTAATTCTGTCCAACTGACTGTCCCAATACAGATCTAATTAGCAACTCATTCTTTGGAGGTTCCATAGCATTTTCTATAGACTTCTATTATAAGACACAGTGCAAAGGTATTCTAATTATTTTATTGTGTTTTGATTTTAATTTCTTCTAATTATTTTATTGTGTCCTTGCATTCGACTATGAACTCCACATACGTGAATTTTTCAACATTTTGTTGTAGTGACTAATAACTTATCTGTTACTTAAAACATGTTTACTGAATAAATGTTGCATAATCCCTTTATAGTGCTTTTTAAAGGTAACTGTAGTTAACAAAGATCATTGTACCATAAAGTCACATGAAAATTTTGATAGAAGAGGTCCACAGAGATTAATAAACCCATCTCCTTTCCTAGAGGCCTGCAGACCAAACCATCTAGATGAAGAGTTATATAACCTAAATCTAATGAACATCAGGAAAAGGGATTATTAAACCTAATAGCTTAGCCAAGTGTATGCCCTATGTATGCCTCCAACTGTACAACCACTGGAAACATCATGTAAGATATGAACGGGTTACCATGCAGCGTCAGCACCCACCATGACAAAGTAATCAGCTTTAGAAGACTGAAGCCATGAGCAAACCTGTTCCAAGGAAACCTGATGCTGGGAAGTTCCCGTGAATTCTGCTGCCTTGGCAGTTACATGACATCCAACGGCCTGGACCAAGAGAACTTATTTAGAGAACAGCATGCCTTTCAGGAGATCGCAATGACTCTGACCTTAAACTAAACATAGGAGCCTGGAAGGTTAGGGTTCTATTTCTGCTGTTTGGGTTTTTAATATGTCCTTCATATCCCTTATTTGGTCTTTGGTTAATACACATTCTTTGGTAACAGCTGCTATACTGAACACAGAGGAACAGCTACCCCAAGACTGTAAATTCTATTGGATTTTGCAAACTTGATATACAATTTCCAGATTAGCATTGATAGCAATGCTTCCAAGTGATAATTAATAGAAAATGATGAAACAAGTTCTCCCGACAGTGAGGCCCTGTGTGCACTGAGGCGATGTGGAACGCTAAAAATGTAGGTGTCCATGTCTTTGAGGTGATTCAGGGTGCATCTAGTCACAGCTTCCTTCCTTTCTGTCCAGAAATTCCCATCATAAAAGTTACACCCCAAATAAATAAAGCTGTTGTTTGATTACTGAAGGGCCTTTCCATTACCTGAGAAGAAGGGAAGATATTCTAGCCCTTCTTTATTAGCATCTTAGGAGGCATTGGTGAAGCAACACCTGAGAAGATACAAGTGATAACATACGTGAGGGACAATCAGTTCCCAGGGACTGAGTTCGTCCCCAGGCCCACGCACAGAGCCTCTCTGAAGACCCTGAGCCACCTAAGGCAGAGAACGCAGTGCAGCAGTGGTGAGGTGTGAAGGCCTCTGCCAGCCGACGTCTAGGGAGTTCACTGGGCTGCTTCCTTAGGGAGGAAGGACTAAAGACAGGAGAGGAGAAAGCCTGGATTCACCTAGGATTTGATCTGCAAAGAAAATTGTCTCTGGGTGGCATCCTTTGCCACTGTCACTTTGCAGGGTAAGCAAGCCACACCTGGGAAGCCCGCCTGGGAAGCCACAGGAGCAGACCTGCAACACTGCCTGTGAGCACTTAGGCAGGCAGTCACTCTGTTTCCACTCTGTGTAGGCAGGGAGGCGAGGCCTACACTGCGGGCGATTCCGCATTCAGTGCTCATGGTGTCTTACCAAGACGACAGAACCCAGAGCACAGCCACCCCGTGAAGGGCCTCAGGTCTGGTACACCCTTCCCACCAAGTTCATAAACACCAGAGTTAGAAAAAGCTAACAAGAGTGTCTCCATACCCCACCACTGTTTCAATTAACCACTTCACAAAATTCCCTCCTGTTTTCTTTCTGCTACTTTAGGAAATTTGAACAAAATATTTTTCAGGTAAAGTATACAAGTATTTATTGCAAAATATTTAAATTTTTATACTTTAAAGCATTCTCTGGCCCAGAAAGCATTCTGTCCTGAGGACTTGTCACATCTTAGAATGGAAGGCTCTGTTTTGGTGGGTTTTATTTACGGATATAGGAAAGAAAAAAAAAAGGGTAACTGAAACTGGTCAAATAGACTGCCCCACACTTTTAAAAAAAATTTTTCTTTTTGGTTCTGGGCCTATGTCCAGAATGAAAAAGTTTTAGTCTCTAAATAGACTCTTTCAGGAAGTTTTGGATGATGGTGAAGGATGGTATAAAGAGAAGTCTGACACCCTAACTTTGTCCTTGATGAATATTTTCTTATGCAAAAACTACAGTGACCATTGGGCTCCAGGGATCAGTCTTTCATTAAATTATGAAACGAGGAGAGAGACAGCTGTCACTCATGCCCCTTGGCCAGTAGTCTGGTCCAGGCTTGCTGACTGAAGGAATGAGTGTGGAGCGCTCACCAGCTGTCTAAGCATCCTGGCTGGGGGCATCTGATCCTCCAGGGGTCCCTGAAGGATTTGGGGAGCACACCTGATAGCCATCTGCATGTTGTAATCATCACTGAGGTGCTGCTTTCTTGCACTGTTTCAGAAAACTGTATGAGACTATAGATCTGAACTTTTCACATCAAGTTTTATCACATTGGGGTTCAACCTGGAAGACTGTCCTTGAACTAAAACTAAGATGTCAAACGGCTCAGCTTCTCTGAATGAGAAGAGTGTTGAGGAGTGACACCAAGGATGTTTAAACTTTGGGGTGAATCAGATTTGTTTATGCACCTTGTTAAAAAGTAAGTGGCCCAGGCTGACAGCTTGATATTAAAAATAGCCTTGAAAATACAACACATGGTCCTTCCAAACTCCCAGTTCCTCTGAGTTACACATCCTACTACATGCTGACTCATACACAAACAAGATGCAGATGTTCTTTGAACCTAGGCTTCCAAGATCCCTATTTAGAAAAATTTCTTAATCATATTCACCAAATTACTTACATATTCTGAGAGTTTTCAGAAACATTCTTTTTCTGGTGCTACTGGTCTCTGAGGCAACATGGAACTCCATTTAGGGTTTCATTTTAATTTGACATTACTTTGCATAATCTTTTTTTTTTAAGTATGTAATTTCCTGCCTCTTCAACATGAGTGAATACATGAGGATATAATACTCTTTCAAACCACAGCTATTAGAATAGGACAAAAGTTGCAAGGGAATGATGATTTTCCACCAATGAGCTACTTAGTGTTGTTTCAGATTTAACTTTCTCATAACTAGGGAAACGTTAAGTTATTTTTAATCTTAAAAAAAAAAACTGGTGATGAAAAAGGTGGTATCTCTAGAAGACCTTCTTTGAAGAGTATGGGATTTCTAAGAATCTCAATTAGTTAGTTGGTCACCAGAAAAGGACAGAGAAGGCTTTATAACTAGCTGATTTTTCTGAGGTTTCATTTTACATTTCAAGAGCTCTGTGTTCCAATATCACTCAACTGAAAAGAGATAGAGTAGGTATAATTAAAGGGCAAAAGTGAAAGAGATGAAACAGCTGGCATGTCTTAGCCACCTTTAAGAGGTCCCAAACTACCTGTTATTCCAAAGAATTATGACGTGCACAATAATTCCTAAGGGTTTAATCATTCTTCTGGGAGAGAAGCCACAGCAGAAAACAGAGAGTGAGCTAGTGTCCAACAAATGGGTATCTGTTTAGCACCCTGAAGAAAAAAAAAAATCAAATTACTCCTAAATCTAAACTGCGTAAGGTCATCTTCCAATGAACTAAAAAACCTAGTACTTCTAAAATATACTCCTGGCCTCGTTCCAATTGCTATATGACCTTGGAGGAACCTCTTTTGAAGTTTTCTGTGTCTGTAAAACCTGGATAATAGTACTATCTGTCCCAGATGGTTGGAATTGTATGAATTAATTAGTTCAATCTGGAAAGGTCTTTGATAATGTTAAGTGCTGAATATTGTTATTGTTAGAGGTGCAGGTGGAGGCAATGTTACATAGCACATCTATAATTAGAAAGGCCTAGAAACTGCAAACGGTGCCAATGCCCCGGGACTTGACACAATACCCTGTGTCAAGTCGGCTTGTTATGAGAGAACGCCTAATTCGCTCTTTTATCCTCTTGCAAAGGTTGCAGCTTGTCATGAACTTTCTGCCCACCATAGAGTATGGTTTTTACTGGGTATATAGGCTTTTGAAGGCACTGTTCTAAATGAAGTGCTGATATTCATTGGAACACAGGGTACAGTCTTGGGATTACAATGCTTGTTAATTCATGTGAGTCAAGGGAGTAACAAAGTCCTTCCCCAGAAATACCTGTCCTCTGCAAAAATGCAGAAAATTTCTTCATTTGAAAAAATGAAGAGGTCTAAACCTTCTTTTAGAGATGATAAGCATTCTTTTTTTCCAAACAAACAAAACCCCATAACATATAGCAGTGTTATGTGGAACCCAAATACATAAAATAGATAAAAAGAGCTGTGTTGAATGAAAAAAAAGGAAAACTTCCTGTTCCCTACAGTGACCCTGAGGCTCGTTATCAAAATTAAAGGCTCCCCCGAGCCCATTTTAGAGACCACTGGACCAGATGGTCTGTAAACCAGGTTTCATTCTCTAACTTTTTGGTTTTATTTTATTTTTTGGCCTCACTGCGTGGCATGCAGGATCTTGGTTCCCTGACCAGGGATTGAACCCACGCCCCCTGCAGTGGAAGCACGGAGTCTTAACCACTGGACCGCCACGAAAGTCCCTAATTTTTTAGTATTTTAAATTCCAGTAATATGAAGAACCTGGATTGCGGGGCTCTTATAGCTTGTCCAGAGAAAATACAGCTTATCCAGAGTCATAATTCATTTTATCTGCTACCTTGTCTGGAAAACCTTCTCTGACCATCTCTCTTCTCACACCTTCAACTCTTGGTAAAGGTCACAGAGCACTCCAATTCACCATTACTACATTCCTTTTTTATCTTCCTCATCTTCAATAGCACCACCACTGTCATCGTAGTAAATATTTATGGAGCACTTAGTACATGCCAAGCACAGTATATCTCATTTAATCCTCACAGCACTACTATAGGGTAACTATATTATTATTCATATTTTAGAGATGAGAACACTCAGCACAGAGATGTAAAGTAATTTCTCAGAGGAAAAAAAGGCAAAGATAAAATTTAAACCTCAGTTAGACTGCAACCTTCTTGGGCAATAGCTAAACATTAAACCATCTCGTTTATTGCTTGGAGAAGACTAACTGCCTATATGTTGACTTGTCTTTCTCCCCAACGAATTTCGTGTTGACCAAACAATAGATTATAGGCTGTAAGGAAGGATCTTGATTTTATGATTTGCATCCTTTCTGAAATTGTAGATCTTGGGCAAATTTGTGAAGTTGGTACTTTCAGGGACACCTCCCCACCCACCTTTTGTGAAAAATATCATTTGTCTTTTGGTGGAAACCTCTTCTGCAATGATGTCAGGTATTTAGCATTCTTGCATTTCCTTTATACTTCCGTTTTATTAAAAAAAAAAGGGGAGAGGGGCTCAAGTTTCTTTGCCATAATGTAATCACCTGATATAAATCAAAAGCCTATTTGCATTTTAAAAAGGGGTAAAATCTAACAAACCACTCTCTAATGGTAAAATTTTAGAGGAATTTGTTTATACTGGGGTCTTCCTCATGTTTTGACTTCAGGTAAACCAGTCCAACTTCCCTCTCTCACGTCTAAAGTCAAATGACCTATCTATTCTCTCTAACTACTTTTATTTCCTGCTCTCTGGCTATTCTCCCCACTAGGTCCATTGAAATAGGCGTAAGGACACAAATAACATCATCACTAAATCCAAACATTTTTCATTAGAACTCTTTCTCTTCCATCTTTTTATGGCATTAAAATTCTTTTTCATTCCTTCTGCATTGAAAAACTATTACACTGAGATTTATGTAACACTATACTTGTTTAGCTCTCCTCCCACTTCTCTATAAAATCATTTTTTAGTCCTTTAAAAGCTTTTCTTCTTTTGATCTCCTAATCGCATGAGGTCTTCATGCTACTACTTGAGAAAATAATACCCATATTTAAAATTGCCACTGGTCCCCCATTATTTATACCTTCCCAAAGTATGATCTGTGGAACACTGTTCCCAGAAGACTGCATTAAAAAAAAAAAAAAAGTTCAGTTATCTATGAAACAGACTCACAGACATAGACAACAGACTTGTGGTTGCCAAGGGTGAGGGTGGGATGGGGGAGGGATGGACTGGGAGTTTGGGATTAGCAGAGGCAAACTATTACACATAGAATGGATAAACAACAAGGTCCTACTGTGTAGCACAGGGAACTATATTCAATATCCTGGAATAAACCATAATGGAAAAGAATATGAAAAAGAATATATATGCATGACTGAATCACTTTGCTGTACAGCAGAAATTAACACAACATTGTAAATCAACTATACTTGAATAAAATAAATTTAAAAAAATTCAGGAACCATGACAAACACTTTTCTTCCCTGTACATTCTAGCAACTATAAAATTAAATATTCTCTTTCACGATCTTACTTCCAGATAGAATAACTACATGACAAAATTCTGGCCAATAAGGCATAAATTGAAGTCTATTGACCCTTCGCCCTTCTGCTTTCAAATGGACTCAAAGTAGAAACTGAAGTAGAAAACTTGTGATTTTGAAGGGAGGGCAAAGTGAGTTGCAGAGAGATCAGCTTCCACACTGCAGAGCACTGAACCAAGGTCAGCAACCTCCTACCTCCTGAGTTCTTGTTATGTAAGATGAACAAATCCCCATTTGTCTGGACTTCCATAATAAGTGATGTACATCTTGCAGCTGAACACACTCCTAACTAGATCTAAAAGTGCAAAAATGGTTCACCCTTTATCTGCGGAGAAAACATTCAAAGATCCTCAGCAGATGCCTAAAACCGTGGACTGTACTGAACCCTATATATAAGTTTTTTTTCCTATACATACATACCAATGATAAAGTTTAATTTATAAATCAGGCATAGTAAGAGATTAATAACAATAATAAAATAATAATACACTGTAATAAAAGTTATATGACCATGGTCTCTTTCTCTCTCTTTCTCCCACAACATTTTATTGTACAAATTTAATGCCTTTTCCATCTTAACTAAGCACTTTCCATGCTCTGTGGCTGTAATTTTTGCAGTTTGAGGTGCGACAGCAAAACCAGCACAAATTTCTTTTTTTTCAAAATTTCACAGAAAGGAGATTCGGTCTTACCGTAGATCTTAGCAATCCCAGCAGATGATTTTTTTTCTTTCCTCACTGAGAATTTTCACTTTTTCACTTAAATGAAGCACTTTACAGCTCCTCTCTGGCACATCCGAACCAATAGCATCACTACTTTTGCGCTTGCGGGCCATTATGAAGTAAAGCAAGGGTCTCTTGAATATAAGCATTGCGTTACCCAGACAGTTGATCGGATACTGAAGCGGCTACTAAGTAACAGGTGGGAAACTCCAGACAAAGGGAAGATTTACGTCCGCGCGGGATGCAGCAGATGCACGCAAGCTTTCATCACGCTACTCAGAAGCTGCATAATTTCAAATGTAAATTGTTCATTTCTGAAATTTTCTATTCGAAATTTTCAGACCATGGTTGATGGTGGGTAACTGAAACCTTGGAAAGGGAAACTGCAGGTAAGCGGGGGGACTACTGTATGTTCCTTTTGGAACTTCACAATGCGCCTAAGCATATTAAAGGATCTGAGAAAGACTCAAGAGAAGAAATCTGTTGAATTTTGTGTCTTCTCCTAGACTCATTTGATCAAGGAGCCCTTTTCTTCCTGTATTAACTATTACTATTCCACAGAACTACCGTTGCCTACATTTTTCCAAGTGGGATCCCTAGACCAGATTCCTAAATCTGCATCACCTGAAAACTTGTTAAACAACTAGAAGCTGAGGCCCCACCCCAGAATCACTTTAACTAGATGCCCAGGTGATTGGTATGACATTAAAGTTTGAGAAGCCTGCTTTGGGAAGCACTGTTTAGAGGATAAAGTATCAGTACAACTAACCCTAACATCTTTTTTGTTTGTTTTGTTTTGTTTTGGCAGCCCGGGAAGTATGTGGGATCTTAGTTTGTCGACCAGGGCTCGAACCCACGGTCCCTGCAGTGGAAGTGTGGAGTCTTAGCCACTGGACCACTAGGGAAGTCCCAACCTTAACATCTTTATGTGACCCATTATTTCAAGACATCTGTTATTATTGCCCCTTAATGCCAACTTCACTAATAATTACGGCTAGTTCTTACTGACTGCTTACTTTGTGCAAGGCATTATTCTAAGTACTTTACTTGTGTAATCCTCAACTCAACCCTATGAGGCAGGTACTGTTATAATCTTCATCTTACAGATGAGATTACTGAAGTTCAGAGAAGTTAAGTACCTACCCAAGGTCACACAGCTATTAGCTGGCAGGATCCGTGGTTTAAGGATGTAAGGATCACTAAATCATATTGCCTCTCTAGCCTTTTTTTGTTTCCATGCACTTTTTGCTTTGCGTACTTTACACAAGGATTTCTCTCTGCCTGCAATGATTTCCCACATAACACCTAGTTAAAAGATCTCAGCTCAAAAAGTTAGTTCTTCTGGGAAACTTCTCTGACCCCCCTTCCCCAAGCCAGGTCAGGTTCCCTGCTATACATCCCCCAGGCACACATTTTTTCTTCATACTTATCAGCTTTTAGAATTATTTATATTTTTGTGATTGTATGGTTAGTGTATGTTTTTATCCAAAAAACTTCACGTGGGTTTGAAGTGCGTCCTCTGTGTCTGACACA
Organism: Monodon monoceros; assembly: GCF_005190385.1. Lineage (NCBI taxonomy): Eukaryota > Metazoa > Chordata > Mammalia > Artiodactyla > Monodontidae > Monodon > Monodon monoceros. Next base: position 18,045,699 of record NW_021703773.1, read on the forward strand.
TCCCAGAAGTTGCAGCGTGGGTGCAATACATTTGATTCAGCATGTGAAGACTTGGATTTGAGTCCTTGTTCCCCTACTTATTAGCTTTGTAACTTGGAGCAATAACAGCCTCTCAGATCCTCAAATTCTCAGCTCTTTTAAATGGGGATAATAATACCTCACAGGATTGGTATAAGAATTAAAATGAGGCTTCTGAAAGAAGTGTGTAATCTACATAAACATCCTAAAAATACGAGAAAGTGTTTTATAGTGATTAAGATCCTGGGTTGTATTTAAAGTTCTAGCTTTGCAGTCAGAGACCTGAGTTCATTCTCGATTCATGATATTTATTATCCACGCAGTTGATTTGGCAATCCATTATTTGCTGGATTTTTTTCATGTATTTTTAAAACTGCATTCATATGTAATTTATTATAAGTTTATGCTGTGTTATCTCCCAAGTCATGTATATACTCTATGCTTTTTATTTTTTGTTCAGCAATAATCTCTTATTGTAGTCCTTTGCACGTAGGAATTCAATTAAATAGTAACATAATCTACATTTATTTGGTGAATATCACATATTTGCTGTACTGAAAGTACATTAAGTCATAAAGGCAAGTAAGAAAAGTAGTGCACATAACAACTGCCGTCATTATACATGTGAAGGTTCAGATTTGCTATTTTTCAAATCACTTAAACAAAGATGAACTGCAGAAATGAAAGCCCAGCAGGGACAATTAAACAATATTTGGAATAAAATCATTTGGCCTAATTTTCATAACCACAGATTTCAAGGAATACCACCATCCATGCCAGGTGTACCAGACTATCCCATTGTCTGTTTTAGCCGTGTAGGGGCCAGTGTGATATAAACCATTCAGGTTTGCAGAGTGACACCTAGTGGGAGGAAAAATAAACACAAAACAATCAGACTAGAAAAATACCCTTTGAAAGAAACCATTTTATTTTGCTAGCAAATGATTAAAAACATTTTAATTATGAATTCTGCCTTTTTTTTTTTTTTTTGGCCACGCCATGCGGCTTGTGGGATCTTAGTTCCCCATACAGGGATTGAACCCACACCCTTGGCAGTGAGAGTGTGGAGTCCTAACCACTGGACCACCAGGGAACTCCCTCTGCCATTTTTAGATAAGGGAATATTTATCAGTTTCCAAAAGCCAAGTGATTCTACAACATGAGTTTTTTAAACTGGTGGGTTTTAGTACCATAACAACTCTCAGGATAAAATCTAGGCCACTTATAGAGTACTGATAAAGAAGGAGTTCTGTTCTTAATAGAAAAGGAAGGGAGGAAGGAAGGAAGGAAGAAAGGGAGGGAGGGAGGAAGGGAGGAAGGGGGGGAGGGAGGGAGGGAGGGAGAAAACAAGCAAGCAAAAACATGACCTTGTAAGCCTGAGCCTTAGCAAGAGCAGTATGGGTTAACAAAGCAAGGCGTGGCACGCTGCTCTATTTGCCAGCTCCCCTGTATACTTTACACTTACAGTGTTCATCCATCTGCTGCCAAGACTTAGCTTTCGTAATTAAAATTCCCTTCCTCCCTCTTAAAAGTCAATAGTACATCAATTATTTTAAGCTTAAGGATAAGAAAACAAAACCTAAACCACCATTTAAAATTTCCCCAGCCATCAGACAATAATCATTTGTCTTAGTTGCTGAGTTAACTTTTTACATTTATTGCTCCAACCTAGATAAGTTGGTTAGGTTATCACAAATTTTTAAATGTCCCCCTTCCTCCTTTGGAATCTGTAAATTTTGTTCCTGATATGGATAAACTGAGGATAGGTGATAATTCTCTGTGTACTGTTATGAAATTAGTTACTGTATATTTATTGATATAACCAATGAAAAGATATCAGACATTAGGACCTAAGGAGAACATTCACAAGGAATAGTTCTTAAAATCTTTGGAAAGCACCTAAATTACTGAATCAAAGAAAGCATATAATTTACCCATAAACGCTGAGTGGCTGGCTTGAATCCCCTACCCGCCTTGTAATTCTCTCCTGCTGACCGTACTGTCCTCCTAACTTAAACTGATGTAACTAATCCAAACCATGTATGCTAAATCTGCAAGTGTTAAGAGCCTACTGTGTTTTAAAAACTGCAATGGAAAGTAACGTCAAAAGACAAAATACTGGGCTCCCTGGTGGCGCAGTGGTTGAGAGTCTGCCTGTCGATGCAGGGGACACGGGTTCGTGCCCCGGTCCGGGAAGATCCCACATGCCGCGAAGCGGCTGGGCCCGTGAGCCATGGCCTCTGAGCCTCCGCGTCCGGAGCCTGTGCTCCGCAATGGGAGAGGCCACAGCAGTGAGTAGGCCCGCATACTGAAAAAAAAAAAAAAGTCAAAATACTCTAAATTGAGCCTCCAGAACATATATTTTGACATATTTCTGTCTTCCTATAGACATTTACTACATGTACTTTTTTATTTGGTCTGTGATTTGAATGCTATTAGGAAACTGACTCTGGTCAACACAGGAAATCTTAGGAATTCTAAGACCAACTTTCTAGCATCTTCCAGGTTCTAGAACAGCCTGGACTTGAAGCTAGATTGGGGCTTCCTTGGTGAAGAAGTAGCTGCGAGCACACACATGAGATGCTACACCAGAAAAGCAGAGAAGACGTCAACACTCAGTGATTAGTTTGCTATGCAGAGAAGGAATGCCTTGTAAGTGGAATATACTTATGAAGTGCCAAGATTTCATGTAAATTGGAAGAACTATGGGACAGAAAAATAAAGAGTAAGGAGGAAGAGGATGATGGAGTTAAACCACAGAAGTAGCAGGTATGGTAGAAGTAGCACTGAGCTCCTGGAACAATTGACTTTCTCTCCAGCTTTTCTGTTTTTCCACCTGCACAGCCTTATCATCTCCTTTGCCTCCAAGGGTAATGCAGGCTCCTTGGGTGGCTCCAGCAACTGAATTGCCTTTCTTTGTCCTTCCTGAACCCCTATCTTTAAAGTCAAGTAAATCGTTTATTAGCCCCTGTTAATCTGTGTGCCAGCTGTTGTTCAACTGGGTAGGTACTTAGTTTTGATCTCCTGCTAACAGTAACATTGTGGTTGTTATTTCTGTGTATGGAATTCTGTTCCAAAACAAACATTAAGGGATGCTTGCAACTTTGTGAATTATAGATGTTTTACATAATGCTGATAATTCTTACATAAGGTTAACTTAGAATAATGGGAAGAAAAAGGAGGATGAAGAGAAGCTGATAAAGATGGTTTTAAGAGAACAAGAAAACCACTAGGGAAAAAGATTAACACCACCTTCAACTTGTTAAACAGGAAAGATAACTTTGTTTCTCTGTCTCCTCTCACTGCTGTGTGTGTTCCACTTCCCTTACAAAATGACCAAAAATTAAATGGACTCAAACTTTGAAAAAAGCAAAATCCAGATAAAATAGTGTTTTTACAACTATTTAGATTCAACTTGACACTCCACACTATATACAACAAGCTGTACCTCCATAGAATCTACAACTCTAAAATCAGCACATCACAATAACACATGATGTTCATAATGGCGATTCTCATGATTTTAGGGAAAATAGACATATGTCTGGCATACCTCCACTTAATAAAATAGAGGATGCTTAATGTTTTTAAAGTATTTACATAATCAAAAAAATGTTAACATTTGGATTATGGAATTTAAATGATTAGTCCTCAATTACATGGAAAACACGGCATGCCAGAAATACTCACTAAAGATTCTGTAATGCAAAGTTATTTTGAGGGGGCCCCTGTCTTCTAAAGAGAAAAGATGTTCAAAGCTCATGTACTGCCTAACAGTCTGAGCACATCTGCTTTGCAGACATAGCAGGCTTATCAGGTTATTTCTAAGGAAGACTGTTTGAATTTTTCCATTCCTGCCTTAACTTTGTGATTACAACAAAGGGTACTGTCTGGATATCATCGTGGGTGGAGAACAGTTACAGGAATGAGGCATATCTAGCTTAGAGAAGAGAAAACATTGAGGAATACAATAAATATCTTCTTATCCAGAACCCGAAGATATTAAGTTGAAAAAGAATACAATTACTCTGTAGCTACTGAGAAAAAAAACTGGCAAAGTAATAAGAAGGAAGATTTCAGGCAAATAAAAGGAAAATGAAGAAAAACTGATTTAGTACAATCAAAAATGGAATAAGTTTGCTGATAAAGTAACATTGAAGTATTCAATGAGAAGGTGGAATTAGGTTTCAGGAATGTTGTAGAGGAAACTTATGCATTGGAAGGAGCTTGGATTCAATGATTTAATGAAAGTCACAGTACATGAAAAGTAGTATTACACAGAAAAAATTACAATAACATGGCCATTTGGTATGATACGAGAAGGTGGAGAGCTACTTGGTTATTAGAACGTCGAAAATGTTCTCTATTTCTTTGTGTCAATTTGTGACCCACTACTTATAATAACTCGCCCATGATTCCGTTTGCAAAGAATCTTTGTAAAAGCAGTAATTTGATTTATTTCTATGATATATCTTTCAAGCTTTACTAATGTACACAATGAACAAATCCTTAAAGGTACTTCATCACTTAAGAATTCTTATAAAGATGTTTATTTAATAATACCAGTATCACAAAGAAGACCAACATTACCTCATATATTATAATTAATGCCCACCAGTGAGCAATCATCAACACCACTACAATTATGTTTATAAAATGTCAAACCTGTTAAACCACCAGCCAGACTGATCTTCTTTTGCACAGTTCCCTTCGTAGTTGTCGTTATCTCTGTCCCATGTGCTGAATTTCATTCTTTGGTGACTGGCCCACCATTGCACTTCAGGATGAAAATTCCCTGCCAGGGAGTCTCCAGCTGTTCCAGAATATTCCCCAATATGCAAATCATAGGAATTCTAAAGGAAAAGAGGTGACTTCCATTATCAGTTGTTACTATTTTAACAGGCTTATTTAATAAATAAAAGATTAGGTTCTATTGCATATTTTTGTTTCCCCTGACTTCAGGTTTATATTGTATGTTTTACATGTTAATTCATGATGTTAGTTATTTGAAAATGTTAGTACCTTTTCATCTCCAACTTTGAAATTTCTATATTGTGCATAACGGCTATTTTTTTCAAAATCTGCAAGGTTGATTTTTAATGTGTAGTCTCCTGAAAAAAAAAATCGTAGTTTTATTTTTTAATTTGTAAGATGACACTGACTTACTGAGGCTTAAAAACAATTTGCGGCTCTATTTTACTTAGACCATTTCCTTCTGCCATGAGTCAGTTTTCAAAGAATAAGCAGTGACTCCATTGTATTTACAACGTGAATGTTTTGTTGTGTACTTTACTCGAAAAAAATTAGGGACGCAATATTAAAGGTAGAACATTTCTACTACATCTATCACAGGTAAAAACCAGTGTAATTCACTTGGCAAAGAACAACAGAAAGCAAGTCATTTTTTAGTAAGTAGATTAAGAAATCTAACAATAAAAGAAGTTTTAAGACGTTTAAATGTTTATCCTCTTTTTCTTACTTTTGGTAAGAATGTTGATCTTAAATATAAATAATGACTGAAATAGCTGATATCATCAAGTAATCATCTTTTCTTCATTGTCCCATCATTTGCAAATAACAAAGACTATTCTTTTTCAGAAATAGAACTATTGTCAGAAACATAAAAAGTTATAAAACTAACTGTTAGATAATAACTATATTCAATCCTCCTACTTTGATAAATAAACTTTCACAGTGACCTGTAAGATCAGGTTTGAATTTAGTCTTGGCTGCCTCCCAGTTCCGGGCCGGAACATGGAGACACGGCATGCAGGCCTGGTCTGTGGTCTACTTCCCTTCTCTTCCACCTCTGTCTCCACCACACACAGCAAGGGGCTTTGCCCACATGCACGGGCCTTCCAGGCTGCACACCCACGCTCTTTTTACACCAAAATAAAAGCTCTTTCTTTACCTCCCCTCAGACTTAGGGGTGCACACACCAGCTGTATAATTGTCCCACAGTGGGGACAGATGAAGAAGAGGCATGAGCAGGTCCTGGAGACAAGTTCAAGGCTTCTTGGCAGGGAATGCTGGATTCCCCACCACTGGAGCGAGTCTAGGAGGCACTCTGGCCCCACAAATTCCTTGTCCCATGGAGCTCTCTAAAGTGGGGTTTCAAGGAAGAGGCCACTTTCATCTGATCAAAACATACTAAATGTTATGTGAGCTAAGACTGAAAAGGGGACAAGAGCAGTAACACAGGCTAAGTCAAGACTCCTAAAAGAAGTGCTTTGTATTATAGAAGAGATTCAGACTTTTAGGTAACCATCTAAATATCTCTTTGGTCAATGAGTAAATAAAAGTTCAATTACAGACCATTTCTAAATTAACTTTATTGCAAACACTTCAGCCAAAATTTGTATAATGGGGATAAAGCTATTTTCAGAGGCAACTCCTTAGCCTTAAAGGCCCTCATAATTAAGAAATGCAAGGTCAAAGGCACTGTTTTTCCTTGGGATGATGTGATATGCAGTTGTGACGCCTGGAACTGATCAATACATTTTTGCTACCATGAGAGTAGCCAGCCTGAAACACCAATCAAAACCTGAAGGGGAAGCAGATGTGTTGGCAAAGCACATCTGGGCAAATAAACACTTAATAATAATTTGAAAAATAATAACTTTGAATTTTGTATGTTTAGAAGGAGCCAAAGTTTACTTCTTGGGGTTTTCATAGTTTCAACAAGAAATCAGATGCATATTAATGTGTGAAAGAAACAGAAGCTGGTATGATAAATGTTATATATCTATCATAAAACACTTAAAAGTGGGATAATAAATGCATTGAAATTTAGAGAGCACTGATCACAAGAAGAATATACAAAGAAAGCATTAGATGTCTAGGATTATCCATCCTCTCTGAGTTACTATTCTGGTGTCTCAAAGATCTCTATAATTATGATCATACTATTATGAATATAGAAGCACCAATCACTTTCCTTAACTTATTTGGAAAAAATAAACCCTTGCTCTTACATTTAGTGTATTGCCAGTGTGATTTAGCATGTTTTCCTGAGCAATACAGTTGCCTTTTATGAAACATTAAGAATCAGATTTGAGTGGAACTGACTATAATCTGAGATAGCAACTAAGGTAAGGAAGGTAAAGGATTGGAGCAAAAGAACATGGGAAAGAGAAGCTTGGACAACATATTATTAAACTCGTGATATTTTAGACAAATATTGAACTCTAGTTAAAGATATCCATGCAAAAGCATATAGGGGGACTTTTACAGATGTACACAATTTACTTTGAAATATGTCCAAAAAAATAGATTGATGGATGGATAGATGGATAGATACGGGATTAAAATGTTAATGTAAAATCTCGGTGGTAGGTTGAAACTTTTTCCAGTTTTGCTGTGTCTTGGAAATTTTTCAAAATAAAATTTGGAAATGGAATGGGAACAAAAATATTTAGTATATTGTGGTATTTGATTCCAAAAAACTGCCATAATTCCTCAATTCTTCACCCTTCCCTTTGCAATGAGACTTCGTAACTCCTCCCATTAAGTCTATTTCCTTTCCCCTTACGTCTGAGTTGGTCCTGTGACTTGCTTTCACCAATAGAAGGCAGTGAAAATGACCGTGTGCCATTTCTGAGTCTGGGTCTCAAGAATGTTATGTGCTTCCACTGTCTCTCTTGGAACTCTGCCTCTGCTTCAAGAGCAAGTCCAGACTAGCCAGCTGGAAGATGAGAGAGCAAATGGAGTGAGCTGAAGCATTCTATCCAAGGCTAGCCTAGAACAGCCAGCCTCCAGGTGACCAGGAAGTTGATCACCAACCCATGAGCAAGCTGAGCCAAGATTAGCAGAGCCCAGCCCTGATCAGCAAAGCCACCCAGCCAACCTGTAGATCTGTGAGAAATAAGAAACAGTTGTTGTTTTAAGCCACTAAATTTATGTCTTGTTACACAGTTTTATTGTGCCAACAGGTAACTGATACAATATATATGTTTTGAGGCACTCAAGGCATTTAAAAAGAATGATTATAACATTAGCTTTCCTTCCAAGGAACAGAACAAAAATATATGAGAAATCTCCCTCCCACAACCCAGGTGCAAGCAGCCACATTTTACAAAGGGAATTATTGCCCAAAAGCGATCATTGCCATCTGCAAATCACAGTAGTTACTGAATTAGTTCTATTGCCTATGATTTAGTGAAAAATATTTGTGTTCTTTTTATTGTATTTCAGATGAAGTTGATATTAGGCAAACTTTACCTTGTGTAGTCAATAAGTGAAGATTTCTATTACCCAGCCAATGTTCACCATTTTTTTGGACAAAATTTCCAAAGCCATTTTCATAGTCATTCCAGTCTCTAAAAAATTAAAGTGAAAGCTGACTTTAGCAAAATCCAAATGGACCTTTGCAGTACCCAAGGTGTGCACCTCCATCCCTACCCCCAATATTTTCTTGATTAGCTAATGTATTTTATTATTATTAAGAGAGAATGAAATTCTATCTAATTAATACACTTCAGGATATAATAAAAAGGCTTAACTTATTGTAAACCTCACATTTCCTACTCCAGATAAATCCTTATGTCATAATTAACACACCTGTTAAAGTTCTCACTGCCATCAAATCGTCTCTGAATTACAGTCCACCCTCCTCCGTCGGACATGTCACAATAAACAGAGAATTCTGCTGGGCTCTGGAGAGGTTTGATTTGGTAAAATCCACTCTGCTTATACCCATCATTGAAAATCTCTGAACAATCTGTTTGGAAAACAAGGTAATGTAGTACTTGTTATCTGTCTCTTTTTTTTAAAGGGAGCCTCTGAATGAGATTACTCAATACTAATGGAGACAGATAAATACATGATGTAGATAAGCAGCTGTTTAAAACTGAATCTTGTACATCTTCCAGTGGCTATTAGGAAATTCTTATTTATTTCTTTTCCTAGTATTTAACTAGCATCTGCCTTCTTGATATGATCATGGAAAAAATAAAACAGTGAAATATGTATCTGGTTTTTCATTTCTGATTCTTGTAGAAAACAATTGAAAGTATATGTTTCAGTTAAGCACAGTATAGTTAAGTGAAACTTATAGCTTTATCAGACAGAACAGAGGAAATTTTCTCTCCTGTGACACTAAAATGAAAGTAGAAATATAACACCAAACAAATAATTTAATATAGATTATCCTGACTTAGAGCATTATAAATCATTCTGAACATCTGGAAGTGAACTCAAAATAGTAATCTTCTGGTTAGATTCTTATAACCTCCCAGTCTCATCAGATTTTTTACTAACCCACTGAAATTTATAACAGTCCATGCATTCTTAGATGTTTTTGCTGAAAACTGCAAGATTCTACTTTTGTCCCCACAGTCTCCTTTGCTATGGTATTTCTTTGACCCCTGAAGCAAACATAGCTACCAGTTTGTCACCAAAAAGTAATATCTGTTTCTTAAACCACTTGAGCGTGGGATAAATTAATATCTATTTGGTCTTATCTAGGCTGATCTGTACTGACTTCGAGAATATGGCAAGTATGGACTCACTGTTGTTTAGACGCCCAGGAAGCTATGTTTTAGGGTAGTTGAATTCGTGGCCACTGTAAAGAGATAGTTTCAAGGACACCCAGTCACAGACTTTTGAATAAAAATACTATAATTTAACATCACAAACTTTCAAATTTTACCCTTATCATTTTATTTCCTTCCTTTTTAAGAAAAAAAACATTTTCTACAATTCTGTAACTATGTATGGCAATGGATGTTAACTAGACTTACCGTGGTGATTATTTCACAATACATACAAATATCAAATCCTTATGTTGTACACCAGAAACTAATATAATGTTTTATGTTAAATTGTACCCAATAAAAGATTTCTCTTCCTGATTGGATAATTCCATTCTTTTAGCATATTTTAAGTTCTTTCTTCACTTTCATTGTTTTGATGCCAAATTGTCTACAACAATTTTGTTACAAATAAAATATACTCCACATTAAATACATTGAATAGCCAATAGGAATCAGAAGAGAAATGAAAATAAAGAACCTTCATCACTTTCTAAAAACTCTTATCAGGTTGAGACCAATCATATACTACTGCTTTGGTGAAATGTTCATTTTTCTAACGATTTAGGCTTTATTCATATATTTATTTTTGAGATTCAGAAGCCCAAGTGTTCTTTATACATGCTGGATTATTTTTTAAAAATCCTGTTTTGGCAATTAAACAAGCAGAAAAACAATGGGAAAATGATTATCTAAAATTAGTTCAATGTTATTCAAAAGCTTACATCTGTGATCAAGTATATCACACAATATTTTTCATTAAAGTAAGCAGATTTTAACGTTGTTAGGAAAGGAGCTCTTTGCTTACATTTAATTACCTACCAAAGAGCTGAATAGTAAAGACTCACAAGTTCCAGACCATTTTCCAAGCAAATATGAAAATGATTAGCTATAACAGTTGCCTCTGGAAAACTCTGTGAATATGGAGTTTTCAGCCAACATTTTCTATTTGTTTTTATTTTATGCCAACTCTGAGTTTAAGTTTTTAAAAAATTTTTCTTCTTCCCAGAGGAAAATGCCAAACACAACTTAAGATCCAGAGGAAGGATTTCAACTGAAAAAACAAAAACAAAACCCCAACAAATAAATAAACATCAAAAAAGTGCCAGTAGCTCAATTGCTTATAGCAAATAAGTTAAGGAGCCTGCCTGGGGGAAATGTGACTTACACTGTGATAGAAAGTTCAAGCAATGTAGTGTTTAAAATATTAAAAACTATGATTTTCAAAATGTTTCGACACACTCAATGCCCCCAAGAATAGACAGGAGAAGGGCTAAAGAGCTCTGTGTTCACGGGAGTTTAAAAAAAAAAAAAAGAATTTTTGGATACTTGCATAATGCTAGAGTGAGGCCAAGGATACCTGCCCTCTGTTTGATAAACACTGTGTTAAACTGGGTGAGGTGAACACTTTCTCTGATCATGCAGAAAGCAAGCCATTTTGGAAGGCTGAATGTTGAAGCTTCAAGAAGTGACATGACAGCCTGCCAAATGAGCTTTTTCCTCTTGTCCCAGAATGGTGGCTGAGCCCAAAGCTGAGAACGAAAGGCACTAAGTACCCCACATTCTAAACTCAAAGAAAGGCCAGCATGAACTCAGCCACCACGCCATAGAGCATGCTGGGGAATGCCAGAACTGGCCCTACCACTGCCATCCTTACCCCCAGGCAACATAAGATAAAACTTAAGAGGAGAGAGAGGAAGTTGCAATATTCTTGTAGGGAAGGGTTGGTGGGCTCTTTCCTCTGAAAACAAGGGAGAGAAGATATAATAATGTAGATAGATAGCTGGCACTCATTGAGCTAAATGCTAAATGCTTTTGTAATCATGTTACATGTATTAACTCATTTGCTCTTTTTTAAAAATTTTTATTTTTGGCTGCGTTGGGTCTTCGTTGCTGCACATGAGCTTTCTCTAGTTGCGGCAAGCGGGGGCTACTTTGTTGCGGTGCGCGGGCTTCTTCTTGCGGTGGCTTCTCTTGTTGCAGAGCAACAAGAGGTGCGCAGGCTCAGTAGCTGTGGCTCATGGACTCTAGAGCACAGGATCAGTAGTTGTGGCGCACGGGCTTAGTTGCTCCATGGCATGTGGGATCTTCCCAGACCAGGGATCGAACCTGTGTCCCCTGCGTTTGCAGGCGGATTCTTTTTTTTTTTTTTTTGCGGGACGCGGGTCTCTCACTGTTGTGGCCTCTCCCGTTGCGGAGCACAGGCTCTGGACGCGCAGGCTCAGCGGCCATGGCTCACGGGCCCAGCCGCTCCACGGCATGTGGGATCTTCCCGGACCGGGGCACGAAACCGTGTCCCCTGCATCGGCAGGCGGACTCTCAACCACTGCACCACCAGGAAAGTCCAACTCATTTGATCTTTACAACAAAGAGATAGGTATTCTTATCACTTCCATGTTACAGATGAGGAATATGAGGCACATAGAGGTCAAGTAACTTGCGCAAAGGCCATGGCTAGCAAGGGCAACTGGACTTTGAAACCAGGCTTTGGACTCTCTACAATAACCACTACACATACTGCCTTGAGAGACTGTCTCATAAAGATTGGGGGCTCCTGCAGAAGTGGGCATGGTTAAACTAGTGGTCTTGGTTGAACAGATGTGATACCAAAGGCTGTTACGATTGTCACCAATTAGTGTGAATTTGGTACTACAATCTTTTAATGTAGGCACATAATTCAATCACACCCAAAAGATTAAAAAATACATTTAATTATATGTTGTATAAAAATGGTGGTGGTGTGATGAATTGGGAGACTGGGATTGACGTGTATACACTGGTGTGTATTAAATGGATGACTAATAAGAACCTGCTGTATAAAAAATAAAATAAAATAAAATTCAAAAAAAAAAAAAGATACTGAGATAGGAGGTAGATGGGGCCCTGGGCTGGACAGCTGGAGTTTGTCCAGCGGAGTAAATTGGAGCTTTGTTTTCCCTGACACTCCAAAGACAAAGTTAGGGCAGGAGCTGAGCTCTGCTAGAGTAAAGAGATAAGATGACCACATCTATTACCTCCCTAACTGCATATGTGCAGAAAAGCTCCTCAGGGGTCAAAAAGGGAGGGGCACGACCCCATAACAAATGTCAAATCTCCCACAGGCCTCTGCACTGAAATCCATCTTGGCAAAAAGATGTGCATGCATGTTGGAGAGATTTCTAGGGCAGGGCAGGTGTGAAAAAAGAAACAAGATAACTGGCCAAAGGTAAACAAAGACCTGGAAGAACTGCCCTATATACATGATTTGACCCCCTCTTTACTGCGCTCCTCATTAGGGAGGACACCCACACCCTTTCTCTCTGGGTGTGTATTTCTGCCTCGCTTCTGTCTTAAATAAATAAACTGTTTCTCTGTGTGCTCTCCCACATGTATGCTGTGTCTCTAATAATAAACTTTGTACCTGTTTTTGCAAAAAAAAAAAAGAAATCATGTGATTTGTGCATTGTTTTCAAAAATTGCTAGGTTGTATGTAATTAGGCATTTTCTACTATGAGATGAATTAGAATTCAGAAAATAATTGATTTAGTAATAATACAGTAACTTGTAAATAAGAACAAAGAAATTTATTTCTACAGATCATATACATGTATATTTAATTTTTTAATTTAAGGAGACCAAAAACATACACTTTGGTGTGAGCAAATTTTTATATATTTTATATAATATTATATATTATGTAAATATATTATATATTTTCTTAGAATTTATGTCTTATTATATATTTTATTTATTGAGTGTTTGTCCTTGGTAGGCCCTCTAGTACTATTTTCCTATATGCTGAAAAATAAAATACAATTGAACTGGATTTATATTTCATAGCTTATTCCTCCTTCTCCTTCTTGCTTGCATCATCATAAACACACCACCATAAACACATCATCATAAAAACAGATCTACTGCCTTCTGGAATTTTTTTAGCTGTTATACCCAGAAACAGTCATCTAGAATGTCTATTATCTATCATATTATACATGCTATAATTTTATAACACACACACACACACACACACACACACACACACACACTATAATAGTTTGTCTAGACCCTGTCCCTATGACTCTTCTACCCAACTCCTACTTATACAGTCAGTTCTGCGCTGTCCTTGGTATTTCAATTTCCTAGTAACTGATTTCTTGCCTTACTCCTTGTTTCCTAAGTTTCCTAAGTTCCTAAGTTCTGCTCTCAGCACCCTCAACACAGGGGTGAGAGTTTTAGTGCTTAAGCCTCACTCTTCCCAGAACTGGTTGCACAGTCCCTGTAACAAACACCCAACTGCCTGCCTCCTGCCATTATCTGACACTTGAATCTGTGTTGACAACCCACTTAGATTGTTTAAATAGACACGCTGGAGCTTGGTTTGGTATTTGGAATAATGGTACTTTTTTTTTTTTTACAGCCGCACCATGCAGCTTGTGGGATCATAGCTCCCTGACCAGGGATTGGGCCAGGCCATGGCAGTGAAAGTGCCGAGTCCTAACTACTGGACCGCCAGGGAATTCCCTGGTACTTCTTCTCTTACACTGATCAGTTTCTTGCCCTTGAGATAAGTTTTGTTCCTACTTTTGGAATCACATATCCTTTGCAGACCAACCTGTTACCTTCCTCTGAGTTGTTATTCAAATAAATATCTTGTTTTACTCCATGAGTACATTTGAAGCATCTGCCCTCTCTTTTTTTTTCCATCTGATTTGTTCCACCAATTAAATTTTAAAAATATATATTGAACATTCACAATATGCCAATCATCACATTAGATGCTAAAGATACCAGTACCTAGACAGTTTAGCAGGAGATAGACAACTAAACATGCAGTGACAATACTCCATGATAAGTGCTGAGACAGAAAAGTAGGGACTTCCCTGGTGGTCCAGTGGTAAAGAATCCACCTTCCAACGCAGGGGACGCAGGTTTTATCCCTGGTCAGGGAACTAAGATCCCACATGCCGCGGGGCAACTAAGCCCACGCGCCACAACTATTGAGCTCGCACGCCTAACTAGAGAGCCCGGGTGCCGCAAACTACAGAGCTCATGAGCCCTGGAGCCCGCGTGCCACAACTACAGAGAAGCCTGCACACCACAGTGAAGAGCCCGCACGCCACAACAAAAGATCCTGCATGCCTCAACGAAGATTCCGCATGCCACAACTGAGACCCGATGCAGCCAAAAATAAATAAATAATAAATAAATCTTTAAAAAAAAAAAAAAGGAAAGTAAAAGGTACTTTTGGAGTACATGGAAGTGATGCCTAATTCAGTCTTGAGGGTCAGGAAGTTTCCTGAAGGGCTAAACTGGGGTCCGAAGGATGAATAATAGGAGTCAGCCCAGGGGACAGGATTGAGTAGAGAAGATGCTCCAGACAGAGATAATGGCTAATGTAAAGTTCCAAGGGCTCAGGAGAGCAGGGTGCTGTTGAGAAACTGAAGTCAGTTACTGTACCTGGACTGGAACATGCAAAAGAGAAGCATGAAAACAGTTAAGGTCAGAATTCTAGCTCCACCGTATACACTTCTAATCCCATACCTGTGCAGCCTCCACAAAGCCAGTACACTTATAATACCAGTGATCTCTCTGCCAGGCAATCCCCTCCAACACCAAAGATACTTTTAACTCCTTATCATTCTACTTTGAGCCCCTGTGGTCTAGAGGCAGCGTCATCCCTGGAATCAAAGACTCTCCTTCGCGCTTACAACCTCTTCTCTCTCCTATTCTTGTACCACTCCCACTCTTCTCTTTTCCCTAGCTTTGATTATGCACTTGGGGGTTTTGATGGCTGCTTTCTCTGACCTCCCTGCCCCAGCCCTGACCGCTCTTCTGACCTGGGGGGCTACAGGAGAGAGAACAACAGGGGCTGAGGGTGACAGCAGCAAATTCAAGGTCATGCTGGAAGTTATGTCAAATTTAAATGGCAAAGACTTTATATCCATTCTCCCCAAGGAAATTGGGGTAGGCAAGATATAGATACGGTAGATATAGATAAATCTTTTCATTTTTGTCAGGATCCCTTGTAGTTTTGCATCTAGTTTATTGTGTAACAATTTATCTTTGAAACATAAAAAAAATAATGATAGCTATATTTATGAGTACTTACTGTGCGCCAGGCACTGTTCTCATTGTTTAACATGTATTTATTCATTTAATTCTCAAAATTCTCTAAATTAGATACCGTGATTATCCCCATTTTACAACTGAGAAAATTGAGGCATAGAGAAGTTAAACAAATTGCCTGAAGACTATTGTTAGTAGTGCTACAATCCATTCTCCAAACAATAGGCAAGACTTAACCTCGCTTTAAAATAGACTGTTATATGTGTTTGGGTGACTAAGGGCAGGGACATCCACAGAGGGCAGATCCAGGCCATTATGATGGAGCCCAGAGTCGTTGTGTAACCTACTTTGTTTCTATAACAGCCTCTGCTATTCCTCTAGGAAAATTCACTGGCAACAGCGATCCTTCCAGTGTTTCTTCTTTAGAGTCGGTTATGTCAGAACATGCCAGTTTCATGGGTTGCCTGTCTGGTTTTACACTTAGCAGGGGAAGCACACATGTTATTCCTACTTCGCCACTGGCTAGGCGCCCATGGCTCCAGATTGAACTGGGCTTCTTAGAAGAATTAAGCCAATGCTTGATAGCCCCGTCATAATATGGCCACTAGCTGACCACAGACTTGGGCAGTGGATGGGGCCAGTTGGCTGCTACTTCTGGTGGATGCAGCTTTTGACCAGGCGCTATAATGGAATGATTTTAGGTCTCAGGCAGATCTGTTGTGTTAGACTTGAAAGAGGTCCAGTACCCATGTCTTTTCAATGCTTAGAATTAGTAACTGTAATGTCTCTTTAAATCTATGAGCATATCTCAGAATGGCAACCTCATTTCTCCCCATCCTGTGCTTGGTAGAAGGAGATGAGAAACTGTGAGGATGGCAGGTCTGATTCACTACTTTGTGGCAGAGAGCAGATGCCTAAGCCATGCACACCCCAGGCCCTGTTCAGGAAGGCACCCTCCACTGCCCTATTGGCTGCAGTGTTCTTCCAGCATCCTCTGTTGATCCTCAAGTGCCCCTGTGGGAGGAACACACTGGATTACATCTTTCATTGAGCAACATCTCCTGGAAAGTACATTATCTTGATGATGGTAGACAATCTTTTGAAGACGGCACATTTTAATCCTTGAAAGGGCTTCCTCATTTGTACCAGTCACTGACAATCTGTTCATCAAAAAGATCATCCCCCATCAGGCATTTAAAGACACATGATCTTGACTGACACGGAACATGTCTCCTGGATTTAGGAAGCGATGTTAAAATCTGCCTGTCCACTCCCTCCTTGATCAAATGGAATGGATAGCCTAGGATGCTACCTCACAATAACCCCTGCCAACTCATCTACCTGCCTCACCACTGAGGAATTTACCCCAAACATGCTTCACTCCTCCACCAGGAACACTCCATTCCAGAGCAATCATGGCTCTTAGCCCCTTACATCTCTGACCTCACCGACATTCCACTGGTCAATCAGGTTCTGAACAAACTACAGATCTCTCAGCTAAGATATCCTCTAGTGAATCAATGACAGAGTGGTCACTGGTTGGCCCAGAGCCCTGACAAGCCCTGATGAAAGGACACCTCTAGTAACTTTTCTTTATAGAAGTACTACCTTCCCGAGCCAGAAGCTGATATCTAAGGCAATGTAAGGTATATTAGCTTGCTAGGGTTGCCGGAACAAAATACCACAGATTGTGTAGCTTAAATAATAGAAATTTATTTTCTCACAGTTACGGGGCTCGGAAGTCCAAGATTAAGGTGTCAGCAGGTTTGGTTTTCTCTGAACCCTCTGTTCTTGGCTGACTTCTTGCTGTGTCCTCACATGGTCTTCCCTCTGTGCACACACATCCCTGGTGTCTCTCTGTGTGTCCAAACTTCCTCTTCTTATAAGGATACCAGTCAGATTGAATTAAGGGCCATCCTTAATGGCCTCCTTTTGACTTAAGCACCTCTTTAAGGGCCCTACCACCAAGTACAGTAACATTCATAGGTACTGAGGGTTAGGACTTCAACATACGTATTTTGGGGGAACATGATTCAGCCCATAAGACAGAGTAATCAATCAAATGGCTTTTTGACTATTCTGATTACCCACTTCTCTGTGAATCAATCCTGTCATCTACAATGATTGACCAAATTAACCCAGCGAGATCTTACCCTCTAATCTGTGTCTTATTGACATTTTCTGCAGTCTCAGGATAGGTACCTGAAGCCTCCTTGTTGGATACATAAACATATTACAACCAGGTCCCAAACACCCAATAAAAAGAGTACCAAACTGGGAACTTCCCTGGTGGTCCAGTGGTTAGGACTATGGGCTTCCACTGCAGGGGCCACAGGTTCAATCCCTGGTTGGGGAACTGAGATCCCTGGTCCGGGAACTGAGATCCCACATGCTGCACAGTGCGGCAGGAAAAAAAAAAAGTACCAATCTGGTACAGGACCCCACCTCCTACCTGAAAAGAAATAAAGCCTCTGCTTTGTGACCTCAGGGAATCTTGGACTTTTTCAGCTTGTAGGAAGAAATTTGGTAAGAAGCCTGATCTGGTCATCCACACCCAACAGGGAAAGCACTCCTTTTCAACCCTGTAAGGATTATCATTTAATTGGCCTGGATTGGAGCTCAGGCACTGTTTATAATTTCCCATGGGTCACTTGCATCTCTGCACATTTTGCACACAGAGCTTGTGTTCTGGACTGTTTTTTTCAAGGATGTTTCTATAGTGAACAGCTTTGGGCAGATAGAGATAGTGGCTGCCCCAGGGCAGATGGCGGGTTTGTGTGCTTCCTCTGGGGTACAAAGGCTGGGCAGATTTGCTTGTAACCTATTATAAAAGATTGAGGTTTCCTAAGCTCAGGGTTCCTCAGTTGTGACCTAGCCCACTGCCTGCACATCTTCCACCTGGATTATTCCACACTGCTTCCTTGGTATTTGCAGGCTGGACACATTGGTGCAAACATGAAGCTCATGTCTCTGACCCTGGAGTCTCTTGTCTTCTGCCAGCGTCCCTGAAACTGTGACAAGCCATCA
Source organism: Monodon monoceros (assembly GCF_005190385.1). Classification (NCBI taxonomy): domain Eukaryota; kingdom Metazoa; phylum Chordata; class Mammalia; order Artiodactyla; family Monodontidae; genus Monodon; species Monodon monoceros. The sequence goes on from NW_021703773.1 coordinate 18,064,319, forward strand.
GCATTTTAAAAGGTCACCAGGCGATTCTCAAGAGAATCACTGTCTTCAAGAAATCACTACTGATTCTGCTTCCTGTTTGATTGCTTTCCTGAGTCTTCTTTCACTGTCTTGCTTAATCTTCCCAGTAATTCTCCACTTAGGTTCCAGTTCCTGGTTCTCTGCCCCTGTGATGGCTTCAGACCGTCCCTTGTTTCTGAAGCCTGTTTTTACCCAAGCGGTCCTTGGTTCCTCTTTGTTCCATGCTTCAGAGCCACACGCCATTCTCGCTCCGTATCCAGTCCCACTCTGCAGAACTGTGGCTCTGGTCTCCTTCTGTCCCCTAAAGTGGGGAAGGCAGTTGGACTCCAAGGATCAAGGGCAAAGGATCAAGTTGCTGAACAACAGAGTCAGGAACTCAGGGCAAAGAGTCTGAGCAAAGAGAGATTAGGATCTCAGTAAAAAGAGAAAAAGGGAGCATTTTATTGAAGCATACGTTCTAAGATTCTCACAACTCATATCTAACACTGATGAGTATATTTAGAAACACAAAATAAAGATGTTTTTATTCTCATCAGCTTGGCATCTCATTAGCCTCTACAGGTTCTCAGTTATAGTCAGATATATTTCCCAATTTATAATTGCTTATCTTGCTATTCCTATTTCTATGTACTACCGTGTTTTCATTCATAAATATGAGGCTGTAGCATGTTCCAAGGACTCTGATGGGAAATAAGGAGGAAAGAGTGCATTAAACATCATCCCAGACCTTATAAAGTATCCAGTTAATTGACAAAGATAGGCTCATAAATGGAGAAATTATAATATGTCATGGCAGTACAGTAGACATATAAGAACAAAGCATTCCAGATGTCATTCTCATTTGTGACAACTATTATTTGTTTATTTTAAAGTTGCCTGGAGGAAATCAGGTGAACACTTTTCTGTAGGGAACAAGACCTGTGTAGGGATAAGTGCAATATGTTAGCAGTTTAAGATCATTTAGTTTCTGGGGGGAAACCTGGCCTAATCAAAGGGAAAATGACCAAACTGTAAAATATACACATAAAACATAAATAATAGGAAAATGATTTATTTTCCTAAATAACTCTGATTCTTTTTCCTGACCTGCCCTTTTATTCTATTACCTTACTTGCTATTCTAAGGCATGTCAGGGTTTCAGAAGGGAAAATTGTATAAATGAAATGAAGCAAGATACAGTACACAAATAAAAAACTGTAAAATTTCACAAATATAATCTGCCATTTGCACACTGATATTTAAACAATCCATTGTCATGATCTCTAATTAAACTATTGGAATCCTCAGATAATTGGCATATGCTATTAAATGTCCCTTGCAGAGATAATAGAGAGAAAGGGGTAAAATATAGTAGAAGACGTTTTAAATTTGGTATAATGCTTCATGTTCCTTGTTACTGGAATAGGAAAAGCTCTTTAGCAAAACCTGAAGTGATCAAGTTACTAGCACCACCATTGCACACGGGTGTATGATGTAAGTTATGGAAACACATAAGAAACATAGATTCTGACCTGCGTATTGCCTCTTGCCTCCAAGGTCAATGACGCTATTCTCCTCTCCTTTATCAAGGAACTGGACTTCCTTCTCATGCAAAAGCTGCTCGATCTTGACTCGTTGCTGCTTGACCCTGGTCTCAAGCAGGTGCACCTGGGCTCTGAGCCGCGCCTGCTCGTGCAGGCAGTTCCCGAGAGCCTGCAGAGTAACGCGCATCTCGTTCTTAGGAAGAATAAACGCTCCGAACAAGCTGGATAAATTAACGATTCAAATTTGTCCCCAACTCCCGTTTCAGAATAATATTCTAACCAGAAAGTGGTTTGCAAGTTCTAACACTGTTTGTTATTTGGAGAATAAGAAATTATGGCTTATGGTAAAGTGCTTGAACTAAAAAATGATATAAAATAATCTGAATGACTACACCAAGAGTTGTAGAGTGGTTGTCTCATTTGATCCTTGTAACGATTCCACGAGGTAGGAAGGGAATCATCCTTGAGGAAACTTGCAATTTCTCAAGGAAACAGGAAATTCTCAGCGGGCAAGAGGAGTCAGGATTCATATCCAGTTCAAGGATCCTACTCTCAAACTCTACATATCACCGCCTGAGTGCTTTCTTAACAGGAAACTGCTTTACAGCATCATTACATGTGACTAGTGTGTCAGTCTCTAAAATAAACAAGGCTTTTGAATGACCTTTTTGTATTGATATGTTTTAAAAATATATTGAATGGTCATAACCTGATGACACATGGTCACCTTTCTAAGGGATGCTACTTTAGACCCTCAGATCCCTGAGTATCTTACCCATTTACCTGTTTCTGGAAATTCTACTGGAGTCACTTTACCTTTTGGCTTACTTATTGTTTTTCCCTTAATTACTTCAAAACAGGATGGAGAAGCCTGAGTCTTTCAGTTAAATTGTTTACTTTCTATAAAAAAGGCAAATAACCCAAGAATATTGCATGTGAAAGAGTTTATCAGCTTCCTTCTACAGTGGCATCTGACTGAGCGGATTTCTCCAGAGCTAAAGCAAATGTGGTGAGTTGGGAAGGGGAGTTGCAGAGGTGTGCCTCCTGGGAAGAGCTACTGAGACCAAGAAGCTGCAGTAAAGACCCTTAAGTACTCAACACTGGGAGAGTTACTAGGGGATAGTGAAGAGAAAGGACAAAAGACAAAGTTTTGCCTTTTTCCTGTTTTTACTTTGACAACTCTGTTTGCAGCTCATGTCATGATCTCCTGTGATAAGCATAAATGTTTGCTGAGAAATTATGAATTTTAACATGTAAGTGCCTTACACTACTTTTATATACATTATTTCCTAAAATAGGCATTTGAATACAGTCAGACATATTTCCCAATTTATAATTGCATAACTTCCTGTTTCTATCTTTATGTGCTACCTTGTATTCATTCCATAAATATGAGGGCATACTGTGTTCTGGGCACTTTGCTAGGCTGTCTGAACAGCATGCTCAGATATTCTGTTTGGGGCAAAAGAAAGAGGAAAATACATTGTCTTCCTGTGAAGGACTATAACGTAAACATAGAAATTCAGCCTCTAAACTGAAGGTCATATAGCAAGAGAATGGAGAAATGATAGTAGAGGACTCCTCCCTCCTGTCTCCAGGCCCAAGTCACTGAAGCTCTCCCAGCTGTTTCTCTAGGACTATTTCTTATTTTCAGGCTCTCTCTTCAACTCTCTTTGATTTATCCTCTCTGAACGAGTTATTTGCTTAGCCCCTGAGTTATACCTGTCTAAAAAATGAACAGCAAAGACATTTTATGGCATCTGGAATCCTGTGTTGCTTTCTAATAGTGGGAAATTGGTTGTGATATTGTTAAATATAGTGGACTATACAATTTAAAAATAACTAAAGGATTACAGGGCAAGGATGTTCAATTTTCATGTGACTACATATACAGTGTTAGTAAGCTTATTTAAAACTTAGGCGTTTTCTTTCTCCCAGAACTTTGAGTAAATGATTGTTCTTCCCTTTTTACTCATGAATGGAGAGAGGCACAAGTTCATTGCAATTACTTTCAAATAATCTGTTTAGTTTACACTGACAGTGTCCGATACTGGAAAGCTCAAGGTCAATTTCCAAGGACAGTTTTAAATTCTTAATATTATGCAACCACCCAAATAACCCCAGTAAATAAAAAAGATTTTACTTAGTATGAATACTGATTTTTACTTTAAAGGTTTTTTTTTTTTGCAGTACGCGGGCCTCTCACTGTTGTGGCCTCTCCCGTTGCGGAGCACAGGCTCCAGACGCGCAGGCCCAGCGGCCATGGCTCACGGACCCAGCCGCTCCGCGGCATGTGGGATCTTCCCGGACCGGGGCACGAACCTGTGTCCCCTGCATCGGCAGGCGGACTCTCAACCACTGCGCCACCAGGGAAGCCCTAAAGGTTTTTTTTTAAGCACTTAATAAGTGCCTATTATGTGGCAGGTGCTTTTTCATTTCCCCGCTAGTTAAGTTTTTTCAGTGACAAGTTACTATAGACTTTCTGCAAAATAAAAGAAAATTCAGATCTAAGTGGGTATTTAAAACAATAGCTTTTGTAATGAGCTTACCCAGCTTTCCCTGCCCATTGCCAGAACAGTGGTGAGAAGGATGAAACTGATCATCTTCGTCATTTTTCCCATTGAAAGAACTGCAAGAACAAAAAGAATTTCATAAACTTAATTTATTGTGAATTTTTCATGAGGCCAATGCTGGCTTGACTCAATGTGATCCAGGAGGTCAGACACAGCTCCAGGCCGTGTCTAATCTGAGAGTCGCCATGGAAATTCTCCTGGACTTTCCCAGGCTTCTCCCCACAGAAGGATGCTCACTGTTACCTTGTATAGAATTGAACTAGTTCCACAGCAAAAACAAAGGAACTCTGGCTCTTGGGAATATGGAAAAGGCACAGGCTCTTTAAGCACAAAGAAGTGGTTTCATATTTTGGCTCAGCCAGTTCCTAGTTGTGTGACCCTAGGCAACTTACTATAAAATGCTCCTGATCTGTAAAATAGACATCATAATTCTCACCTTATAGGACCATGGTCATTTTGATGTAATATTTTCAAACACCCTAGCATATGATAAGCGCTAAATGAATAGTCACTCATTTTGTATATGGAAGGCTTTTTATTTTGACAAAAAGGAAGAAAGAAAAAGAGTTACAACAAATAGAAGGTGATATGCATTATTTTTCTGTGTCTTAATGTATAGGCAGCTACCAAGATAATATAAAACTTTAATCTCTCTTTAAAGTTGTAGAGGAAAATTAACTTTACCACTTCTTGAGATTATTTTTTAAATCAGTCTTGAATTCATGAATCTTGATGAAAAATTTTGTTCATCCTCAAAATAACTTCTGTATGCTGCCAGTGGTGAATTTTCATAAACTTTGGAAGCTAAGGAGCCTAGAAGGGCAGAAATACCTGCATAATCTTCAAATAAATTGATACCTATGGTTTTTGCTAAAAAAAGAACCAGAATCAACTGAATTATTTATTTGTCAGCCTATTTTTATTCTTATAAAATCTATGACCACTAGGTCCTTTTAATGTATCTCTTTCTCAATTTTTACATAATTTAAAAAGTGGTTCCTAAACGTTGCTGTCCGTTGGGATCAATTGGGGAGCTTTAAAAATATTTCCACGCCCAGAAATTGAATCAAATGTCTAAAGGTGGCAGTCAGGGCTTAGAATTTTTAAAAGACTCCCAGCTGATTCCAATGTACAGCAAAGTTTGAAAAGCAAGGATTTAGGGACTTAATAGACAACTATTTTTTCCAGTCTATGCTAACAAAATAGGTAGTTCTCAGTCCTTCTGGGGCCAAAAAAAAAAAAAAAAAAAAAGTTACAGAATGAGAGGGGCACTACTTAAATTCAGGGACAAATAGCATGCATGGGCATCTTGGGAAGCACTGCAAGATATAATGTGAATTTCTTAAATATGTGAAATTTGTGCAGTACAGAGAGTAATAAAGAGTCTCCTAGATAAAACCATATAATTTTACTTCACACAGCTTTACTTCTGGCTGATGTATTTTTTTATTACATACCTAGCACTGTCCTAGGCTATGCATTTTATAAGCATCTTATTTAATCCTCAAATAACTCTATAAGGCAACTATTATTATCCTCATCATACAAATGGATAGATCAGAGAGCTTAAGTCACTGAAGACCCAGCAATTGGGCTGAGGGCTTTCCACCTGGAAGGCCCGTGACCCCCAACCTGTATTCTGCATGGCCTTCCTTTCTATATACATATACACCTGTTATATATATATATATATATATATGTAGGGACACAGGCTGCACAGAGGTATAGAGGTCCTGCTACTTGGCTTTCTCCAGTGAACACCACTCTCACTCCTAAACATGGCTGTGACTTATTTGTTCCTAAGTCATGTGCTTCTGCAAAGGAACATTAGGTCAACCTGGCAGGAGAGGACAGGTCTCCTGCCAGCTTGACAGGAGAGGAGACAGCTGCACTAAACAGAAGCAGTTCTAGAGAATCGTGGCATCAACAAGCATTTATTGATTATTGGCTATCTGCTCAGCACTGTGCCGCATGCTGTGGGAAAATAAAATATAGCTGCCACATCAAGGCAATGTTTTGGGGAAGAAATGAAAATAAATATTAAAAGGGAAATTAAAGACAACATAAATTTAATTACATATTGTTTCATGTATATTTCAATTTAATCTACATTAAACCATATGTAATTAAATATACATTATTCCAAGTGACCTCTCAAGACAGAATTAATTACTTCCTCCACTGTGATCCCATACTCTGTTTACAAACCAATATAGCATTCATTCACTCAGTAAACACTGTTTGCACGCCTGCTATGCTCCAGGCACTGTGCCAGGTGATGGAATTATCACTTGATTTGTTTTTACATGTCTCTCTCCAACTGCTTCCTTTTGTCCATGCTATTTTGTTTAGAATAGGATTCTTGAAGGCAAAGGCCACACCTTGCTATAACTGTTGTATCCCTAGCATCTAACTTATTATGGCGACCCTAATAAAAGTTTAGTTATTGCCTCTGAAGAAGAATTTCCCCGAGAGGGAAAATCTTTCTCAGAGGGAAAAATATGAGTTCCTTGCCATAAAGCTAGTCTGTTTGCAGTGACATACTTCCCCTCCTATGCTTATCCTTGTCAAGGGGAAAACAATGGGCTAAGTATATTTTTGAAAATAAGTGTTAAGAAGGTGTTAGGGGGGCTTCCCTGGTGGTGCAGTGGTTGAGAATCTGCCTGCTAATGCAGGGGACACAGGTTCGAGCCCTGGTCTGGGAGGATCCCACATGCCGCAGAGCAACTAGGCCCGTGAGCCACAACTACTGAGCCTGCGCGTCTGGAGTCTGTGCTCCGCAACAAGAGAGGCCGCGATAGTGAGAGGCCTGCGCACCACGATGAAGAGTGGCCCCCGCTTGCCACAACTAGAGAAAGCCCTCGCACAGAAACAAAGACCCAACACGGCAAAAATTAATTATTTAATTAATAAACTCCTACCCCCAACATCTTATTAAAAAAAAAAAAAAGGAGTTAGGGACTTTGGGTTGGATTGAACACATACATTTTTTTCTTTCTCACAAAACCCCACTAGAAAGGAGTAAAGAAAAATGGAAAAGACATGGATTGACAAGGTGGAAGAGAAAGGGAGAGGAGAAAACACCTGGCATACAACGTCAACCAGATGACAAAAAGCACATGGGGGAATTGGCAGAGCTGCTAAAACTGAATAGCAAGCAGTAGCAGCAGGGACTACCACAAGAAGCAAGCTAGGTTGCACTGCAGTATCCCAGATGGTGCTGGCTTCAAGGTGACCACTAGCTTGGAAGGCAGGGTGGAGGTGATGGGCTGATACTCAGCTTCTCACCTAAACCGTGAACAGCCAGGTGAATAATGTTTTTCCCACCCCATCAAAAAATGAAAGGCTTCTTCTTTTTTTTTAAATATTTTTTTAAAATTAATTTATTTTTGGCTGCATTGGGTCTTCATTGCTGCACGCGGGCTTTCTCTAGTTACAGCGAGCAGGGGCTACTCTTCGTTGTGGTGTGCGGGCTTCTCATTGAAGTGGCTTCTCTTGTTGCGGAGCAGGGGCTCTAGGCACGCAGGCTTCAGTAGTTGTGGAGCATGAGCTCAGTAGTTGTGGCTCGTGGGCTCTAGAGCACAGGTGGATTCTTAACCACTGTGCCACCAGGGAAGCCCTGAAAGGCTTATTTCTATTAAGGTCGAACCAAAGAGACTCCAGGTAGCATGACCACAGGCACAATGGAGGTCAAAAGAGAGACACTGTTCTATAAGTTTGAGCCCTCCCCAGGTTACTTCCATCCTGGCAGCTAGATAGACACGCAGGCAGCTCTAAACTCCTCCCATTATTTTCCAGGCCAGAGATTGTGTGATTCCTCTCTGGAGGAATGAATAGTGCCACAGAAAAGATCTTCAGAAGTTGACATTGGGAGATTCCACAACAAAAGAGCTATGTTCTTACCTGATCATTCTCCAAAGAAGCCCACCAGTTGGCAAGCTTCTTTTATGCACACAGGAAAGGTATAGGCACAATATTTTGCTTATTTCTTTTCTGTCTGAAGGGAGGCTTATTTTAAATTACATTCTGTGTCCAGATTTACTTAACAGTTTAAAGAGAAGCACTTAAAGACCAAACTTTCTATATGACAACACTGGGCAGAAATCCATATGATAGCAATTAATTTACCATGAAAGTATATAATTTACTTGTTATCATTTAACCCTTTTATCCAACATTGTAGCATATACCCAGAGAAAACCATAATTCAAAAAGACACATGCGCCCCAATGTTCATTGCAGCACTATTTACAATAGCCAGGTCATGGAAGAAACCTAAATGCCCATCGACAGACGAACGGATAAAGAAGATGTGGTATGTATATATAATGGAATATTACTCAGCCATAAAAATGTGAACGAAATTGGGTCATTTGTAGAGACGTGGATGAAGCTAGAGACTGTCTTACAGAGTGAAGTAAGTCAGAAAGAGAAAAACAAATGTCATATATTAACGCATGTACGTGGAATCTAGAAAAATGGTATACATGAACTGGTTTGTAGGGCCGAAATAAAGACACAGATGTAGAGAACACAGATGTAGAGAACAAACGTATGGACACTAAGGGCGGGAAAGTGGGGCAGGGAGGCGGGGGGTGGTGATGGTGTGATGAATTGGGAGATTGGGATTGACATGTATACACTAATATGTATATGATAGATAACTAATAAAAAAAAAGTTAAAAATATCCAACATTGTAAATAAAATAACCAAAATACACAGAAGGAAGTGAAGTGCTGAGTAGATTACACAGCTAAATGGACAAAGAAATTAGATAAAACACAGACATACAATTGTTCATTAAAGAAAAGTTCCAAAAAGCATATATAGACCCATTTTTTTTCAGTAAGTCATCCTTTTATACATGCATATGATAAAGTTTGTAGCAACAGTTTAGGAAAATGGATATTTTACTCTGTTATCCTAGTAGCTAGTTTTCTTTAAATTCAAGCATGTATTGTGTACCTGCTTTATGCCAGGTGCTATGTATACTAGATGCTTATACATATAGCTTATTTTAAATATATTTAATTATATTAAAAGTTTTAGCTTATATTAACATGTAGAGAAAATTAAGCTAATTATGGCATTTAAAATGTTTTCCAATGTAAAATACAGACACCCCACCCCTGCTCTGTGGGCTTTTAGAGGGGATAGAAGTGGCATGACAAGAAAAATGCAAGCAAACAGAAGTATGAGCAAATTGAGAAGGAAGATGAATACGCTTGCTATCAGTATCTTCTAACTGATCAAATAATCTTGGAATTCTATTAAAAACTCATCTAGGTAGCTTTTTTTTATATGAAAGATAAAGTCAGAGCCCATTTGCAATGCAGTAGTCTCCTAAACTTTGCATTTGCTTATGTTGAGTTCATACCTACAAAATTCGCAAAATTTCAGGTTGAAATAAAAACCCTAATCCAAGACATCTGATGTTATAAACAAATACATTTTCATCCTGATCCTGGGGGTAGTTTCATGTTTCTTTTGTCTGGGAGTTCTTGGAAGGATCTGCCATTATCATTGGTCCATCTGTCAAGATTCTATGTGTAAAGAAAGAGCTTGCAGAAGAATAAATTCTCACTACAATTATGACAATTTAGGTATATATGGAATGAAGACATTTCCACCTTTCCTGTTAGGCATAGCAGTCAAACACTGCTATAGTAAGACTTATTTTCTTTAGATTTAGCTATACCAGTGGTCTAATCTTGTTCATTTAGACATAATTATATGCAATTAAGGCCTAATAAAATACAACAAATCTCTGAAAAATGTGCCTCCTTTCCTCCATCAGAATGAAAGATAGAAAAAAAATATGAGGAAAAACAAAAAAGAAAGAATCCAATTAGTTTCAATGTCTGTATTCCATAAATCCCACTGGAAAAAATATGTATATGTTGTCAATGTATCTACTGTTGTCTGTACTAAATGTCAGTGATTTTGAGTAGTATTTCACTGTAAACTTATCACTGATGTTGTTCCTAAGAAGAGCTGAGATGGTAACTAGTGCTCTCTAAAGATCATAAAGAACAAAAAGCTATTTATCTTGTTTATGAATTATATGTAGTACTTTTCTACTTGAATCATAAATATCTTCAATGTTTTCTGCTATATTGACCAGCTTCTGAATTATCTATCCTTTTTCAAAATAGAAAAGGCAAGTACCCTTTGACTTTAATACTATCGCTAATTCTCTCAGTTAACATGTTTTTCAATACTATGTAAAATTGTGATTTAAAAAGGCTACTTTTAAAAAGAAAAAGGAACAAAGCTCCATACTGTGAAAACGCAGATATAACAGAAAGCAGGGACTTGAACAGACAGTTGTACACCAATGTTTACAGCAGCATTATTCGCAATAGCCAAAAGGTAGAAACAACCCAAATGTGTATTGACAGATGACTAGATGAACAGAATGACATATATACGCACAATGAAATATTAACTTGAAACTAACACAGTATTGTAAATCAACTACACTTCAGAAAAACAGAAAAAAAACCCAACAACAAAAAAAGTGTTAGATTCCAGAGAAGGGGGATGGAGTGGAAGGAATGAGCCCAGGGACAGCTGATTTTCATCATAAGCCTCTCTGTATTATTTGACTTTCTTTAACTATGTACACTTTGATGCACATTTTTAAATATCAAATTTTAAAACTCCATGATTTAATTTACATATGTAGAGGATTTTCAGACAGTGATTCCCTGACATGATTTTAAGTGTTTTTAACTGTCATTATCTAAAATTATTTTAAAATAACAATATATTACCACATACTGGGTGGCTTAAAATAACAGAAGTTTATTGTCTCACATTCTGGAGGATAGAAATATGAAGTCAAGCCAGCATGCCTATGCACCCTTCAAGAAGCTCTAAGAAAGAATCAATCCTTCCCTGCCTCTTCTAGCTTCTGGTGGTTGCCAGCAATCTTTGGCATTCCTTGGCCTGTGTCAACATAACTCTACTCTCTGCCTCCATCTTCACATGGCTGTCTTCCCTTTGTATGTCTCTGTGTCCAAATTTCTCTCTTAATACAAGGACCCCAGTCATTGGATTAAGGTTCCAATATGACCTATTGTAATTTGATTACATCTCCAAAGACCCTATTTCCAAATAAGGTTACACTCACAAGTAACGGGATTTAGAATTGAACATATCACTTTAGAAGACACAATTTAACCCAGTACAGGTACCCAACAAAATATTTGTTGAATGGATGAGAAGAAAAATTGTGAACCTAAGTTACAATTTTAGAACTTCCCAGTATCTGTTATTGCAATTTTATAGTTGTTTACTAGAGACCGAATTCAGTTGGTCTGCTGAATTTATTAGATGTCCCTGTCAGATTCCCTCCATCATCTCCCCACTCCCAGTAACAACTAGAAACACTTAACAAACTATGCCTTTCATAAGGTTTTTATTGATTTGCAAATATGACATTGCAGTGTGTGATAGCTTAAAAAGAATTACTTTTAAAAGAGATATTTGGATTTATAAAATCCCCAAAGGAAAAAAAAATAACTGAAAACTTAATACCTAAAATATTTAAAATTTGGCTCTTAATGGGCTAAAGCCATTATCATAGCTATCTCATAATAAATTATTAGTTTGACTCATTTTTCAGTTGGTAATAAATATATTTCTTGAGCAAAATTACAACAGGTATGCTCCTATTTAAAAGAAAATCTCATTTGTATCCTTAAGGTCATTTATTATTTAATTTTAAAATTTACCATGAAGTTCAAGTAGCAAAAAGTAAAACAAAACAAAACAAAAAAACCCTCCACATAACGGAGGTTTCTTAACATGTAATCAACTACACAGTCATAAACATATAAAGTTTTTTAATGATACAGAAAATAAGAAGCAAGATAATTGTTTTATTATAAGCAAGCAAAAGAAAATAAAGACAGAAAATAGTTGTTTTTTTTAAACACATAAAAGAGATTTTTGAAGTAGAAAGCATTATCCCATGAGGTTAGAACACACAATCAAAATATAATTAAAGGAAGTGAGATCATCCAGTTGAACACTGCCAACATCTGAGGAAGCAAGGCTCAGAGAGGGCATATCATCTGCCTAAAGAAATAAAATAGACCCTCCTAGAGTAACGAAAATAAAAACAAAATTAAACAAATGGGACCTAATTAAACGTAAAAGCTTTTGCTTTTAAGCAAAGGAAACCATAAACAAGACGAAAAGACAACCCTCAGAATGGGAGAAAATATTTACAAATGAAGCAACTGACACTTATTTGTGGAATTTAAGAAAAATGATAAAATGAACTTATTTACAAAACAGAAACAGACCCACAGACATAGAAAACAAACTTATGGTTACCAAAGGGGAGAGGGGTGGGGACAAATTAGGAGCTTGGGATTAACATATACACACTATTATATATAAAATAGATAAACAAAAAGGACCTACTGTATAGGTAGGTCCTTGTTTTATATATATCTATATATATAACTGAATCACTTTGCTATACACTTGCAACTAACACAACATTGCAAATTATACTTCAATAAAAAATTATGTTCTTATATCTATATCTGAATCTGGCTCTTGCATAAGTGAAAGTGTGTGTTAAAAGTGCTCTGGGGGCTTCCCTGGTGGCGCAGTGGTTGAGAGTCCGCCTGCCGATGAAGGGGACGTGGGTTCGTGCCCCGGTCCGGGAAGATCCCACATGCCGCGGAGCGGCTGGTCTCGTGAGCCATGTGAGCCATAGCCGCTGAGCCTGCGCGTCCGGAGCCTGTGCTCCGCAGCGGGAGAGGCCGCAACAGTGAGAGGCCCGCGTAACGCAAAAAACAAACAAACAAACAAAAAAAAAAACCAAAAAAGTGCTCTGGGAGGGCTTCCCTGGTGGAGCAGTGGTTAAGAATCTGCCTGCCAATGTAGGGGACACGGGTTCGAGCACTGGTCTGGGAAGATCCCACATGCCATGGAGCAACAAAGCCCATGTGCCACAACTATTGAGCCTGTGATCTAGAGACTGCGAGCCACAACTACTGAGCCCACCTGCCACAACTACTGAAGCCCGCGTGCCTAGAGCCCGTGCTCTGCAACAAGAGAAGCCACCGCAATGAGAAGTCCGTGCACCACAATGAAGAGTAGCCCCTGCTCCCCGCAACTAGAGAAAGCCCGCACAGCAATGAAGACCCAACGCAGCCAAAAAAACAAAAACAAAAAAAGTGCTCTGGGAGATGCTGGGAAATTATATACAGATTGTAATGCATTATATTTGGTAGAAAATAAAGGGGCAGGAACTTCCCTGGTGGTGCAATGGTTAAGAATCTGCCTGCCAATGCAGCAGACACGGGTTCGAGCCCCGGTCCTGGAAGATCCCACATGCCGCGGAGCAACTAAGCCCGCATGCCACAACTACTGAGCCCGCATGCCACAACTACTGAAGGCCGTGTGCCTACAGCCCATGCTCTGCAATGAGAGAAGCCACCGCAATGAGAAGCCTGTACACCACAACGAAGAAGATCCCCCATTCACCACAACTAGAGAAAAGCCCGCGCGCAGCAACGAAGATCCAACGCAGCCAAAAATAAATAAATAGATAAATAAATATATTAAAAAAAAAAAGAAAGAAAATAAAGGGGCAGTGAAAAAGCTTTGGCAGGTTTCTGTTGCCATTGAATTCCCAATTCATTGCCATTAAAATAATCAAATCTGATCTTTCCCAGAGAAAGGAGGCAGCCCCTAGTCTGGCAGATCCTTAAACAATAAGGCATTTCAAAATGTTATTATATATATTTAAAAGTCATTATATTAACTCGATCATCTTTAAAATAATTCCTGAGAATATCTTAAGTCTTTTAAAATTCCCCAGTGCCTCCATTAGTAATTCCAGCCATCTTCTATAATATTGAAGAAATGTTTAGGTATAAGAAACTTGCTTTGAAATTCTGATCTCCATCATTCATCACAGTAAACCATCATTAGACTGCAAACCTGGATTGTGGTGAAGTTATATCAGATTACTTCGCTCCTCACTATACAACTAGTTGTATTTATTTTACAATGTTTTTGCTTTGGTCTATCTCAAAATTTTAATTATTATAAAATTAAAACAGTTTTCAAATGGCTATTCTTTGATGTACTGTATCATTTGATATAAATTGTTCTAAGTGTAAGTTCATTTTTTTCCCAATAAAATCTTTGAGTTTTAATTGATTATAGTAAATTAAATTTAAACACAAAAATTTTAAGTTTGGGACTAACATGTTCTACAGCTGACATGTTAACTTTTAAAAACACAATTACCAAACACAAGTTCATTACTAGCATGTAATGGTAATTCAAAAATGGTTGTTTTAAGTGAGCTATTATGAAAGGATACAGATAAAAGAAATTAAAAAGAAGAAGAAGTTACTGAAGGAAGCATATTTAATAAGTTAGCATTCACAAATGGTAATGTGTAAGACATATTAATGTGTCTCATATTAATGGAAGACAGTTAAAATTACCCATAAACAGACTTAGAGACTCCTTTTGGGTTATTTTCTTCTAATTTTTTCCCTTTTTCTGGTATTGGAATATAACAGTATCTTTGTTACTTATCTCAAGAATTTATACTCAATGAAAGATTTAAAAAGCCAAATAAGTTTGATTCCCAAAAGAAAGAAATAAAGAACATTTCTGAAGTTTTTACTTCTGAAGAGGAAATTATAACATCAGCCATTTTATTTTCCATTTTGTATATTAAAACTGCAAATCTTTTTATTTACATCAAATTCTCATCCAATTCATTCAAAATGTACCAGGAATGGAAAGGAGATGTAATTCTACATCTCTTTTCCAAGTGGCAGAAGCAGCCGTCTCTCTAATCAACCTGACCTTTCTCAAGGGCCAACAGTTGTTTCTTGAGTTATGCTTAATATCATACCTAGGAAATCAACTAGCATTACTACAATTATGTCAATTGTGCAGAGAGGTTAAATACCTTGCCTGAAGTCACAAATGAGTCAGAGACACGGCTTAGGCGAGGTCCAGCCACTCTGTCTCCCAGGCTCCTCCAACTGCATTCAGACTTTATAATTGCTTCTCTGTTATTTGATTAGAAATGGGGACAGTGTTGATTCTGGCTTTAGTCCAGAAACAAATAGATGAGGAAATCAGTTTAACTGGAAGGAAAACTACAAGAGGGAATTCAAGGACAAATCCCAGTACTCTGATATTTTTCTTTTTTTTCTCCTATTTGCATGAATTTTTACTAAAAATCCAATAATATATCTTTATAAAAACATATCTCTGATTTTTTAACCTCTTACTATTGTACTCATCCACAGAATTTTTGAATTTTGACTAACTTCAATAATGTTCACTTGAAGATTAAGTAAAACCAAAGTTTGGTTGAAGCTTTGTTTTCTGGTACTAATGATAATAAAATTTTACCTATAAAGATACGGATTAGGGCTTCCCTGGTGGTGCAGTGGTTGAGAGTCCGCCTGCCGATGCAGGGGACACGGGTTCGTGCCCCTGTCCGAGAAGATCCCACATGCCGCGGAGTGGCTGGGCCCGTGAGCCATGGCCGCTGAGCCTGCGCATCCGGAGCCTGTGCTCCGCAACGGGAGAGGCCACAACAGTGAGAGGCCCGCGTACCGCAAAAAAAAAAAAAAAGATACGGATTAAAATTTCATTTCAACTACAATATGGAGAGAAGCCAAATTTTTCTTAGTTCTAAAAATGTGGTAAGTTAATAATTGTCAAGATGAAACAGTCAATTTCTTTGATCTTTAAGAAAAGCAAAAATATTCCCTGAGGTGCAAAATTGTGAAATTTATCTGTAAGCATCAATTATCCTCTGATCAAGCTGTTCCTTTTGTTTTAAACTGTAGAGGATTTTCTAATGTGTAAGATGTTAGCGCCATTAATCATATTGCACAATAGTTTCAGACTGGAAACCCAGGTTCATCATTTCTTTTTCCATTCTGATGTAACTCACGCTGTTGTTTGCTGTTTGTTCTGTGACCCCTATTTATTAACTCAGATTCCAGTAAAAAGTTGTTTTTCTCTCTGTTCTTTGTTGTTTTCTGGACTAAAGTATTGCTGGTGTTTGGCCTTCCCATTAAGCATTTTCTCATCATTCACTCAGAAATTTTCAAGTTTATTAAGGAAAAGGTAATCCTGATGATTTACTGGAAAGAAAAAGTCAACTAGGTTGAAGTGGTTTACACACATGGGATAAGTGGAAATTACACATTCACAATAATGAATTCAAGCTGCTGCTGTTAAACTTCAAAAGCAAAGGTATGGGATTATTTGGCTGATTTGATAATTGCCTCTGGTAAAATGCAGTATTTTGAAATACAGACCTATTTTTTTGCTCCTTGTATCCTTTTTGCCTCCTTCCCATTCAAGCATTTAGTAAACCCTGAGCTCACTTCCTCAGAGGAGGGACCTATAACTATATGTCCCAGTAACAGCAGCTATCACACGTGGCACCCTTATGTACCAGACGTGGTAAATATACTAATTCATTCAGCGCCAACAGCCCCATCAGTGGGTACTGTTACTATCCCCATTTCACAAATGAGGAAACCAAGGCACAGAGGTTTAAGTAACTTGCCTAAGGTCAAGTTACAATGAGCAAGAGGTAGAGCTAGGATTCAAAGGCAGACTGGCTCAGAATCTGTGCTCTTTACCGTTAAAGATGATCAATGCTATCTGTCAAGGATGTGAGCAGCACCATGGCCTCAGGAGAAACCTGGGAAAAGCTAATCAGACGATAAGGACAGAATCTAGGGTCAATGTTCTGTGAAGGCGTGTCAGAACCTGAACTTTTTGGGAGGAATGTTAGTACTGTAGACCATGGATGCATTGTCAGAGCATCAGGAAATGTCAGATTTGTGACCTTGCAGAATTGTACCAAAGCTATGAAATGAGAATGAGACCTCAGCTCAGTGGCTGACAGAAGTATGAGAAAACAACGAGACAAGAAGGGCAGGTGAGATCCAGTGTTTGAGGAGATGGACCAGAAACAGAACGGTTGGGATGCATACTGTAAGGCATGGCTGCTTTTTTTTTCTTTCTTTCTTTCTTTCTTTTTAAAAAATTGAAGTATAGTTGCTGCACAATATTATATGTTATAGGTGTACAATATAGTGATTCACAATTTTTAAAGGTTATACACCAGTTACAATTATAAAATATGTGCCATAGTCCCCATGTTGTACAGTATATCCTTATAGCTTATTTAATACCTAATAGTTTGTACCTCTTAACCCCCTACCCAATATTGCCCCACCCTCTTCCCTCTCCCCACTGGTAACCACTAGTTTGTTCTCTACATCTGTGAGTCTGCTTCTTTTTTGTTATAGCACTAGTTTGTTGTATTTTTTAGATTCTATGTATAAGTGATATCATACAGTATATGTCTTTCTCAGTCTGATTTATTACACTTAGCATACAGGGCTCAGCTTCTCAAAGGGGCTTCACTGAGCGGAACAGTGAGCTCATTAGGCTTACATCTTAAATTAGCTTGTCTAGAAGTTGGATTTTACACATTTACCCTAAGTGATTATTTTCTGGAGAACGGACTCATACTTAACAGTTTCTCAAGGGATATATAAAACAGAAAAGTTAACTTATTAATTTAGGAAAAGAGAATTGCTTGGTAAGATAACCTGTTTAGGAATTTGCATAGAGGACTTCCTCATGGTGGACGAAATTGCCCCAGAGCAAATCAAGCAAAAGGAATTTTGATGAACAAAGAACATGAATAAAGAGCATTGGACTTAGAGGCTTTTTTTTTTTTCAAAGTAAAGTAATTAGATAAACTTTTCTTCTCTGACCCGAGAATGAGCACCGACAAATTTTTTCCTTCTCCTTTTGGAAGACCATATTCAGAGAAGCTTCTCAATTAATACATCAGTTGTAACACAGTTGTCATCCAAACCCTCTGGACTATATATTGTGTCTGCCCCTTACCTGATACCTGACCCAGTCCCAAGAGGAAGGTTGAATTCCAGGTCTCCCCAACTCCAGTCCGCTCCTGCCTGCAGCAGTGAACATGTCTGTTCTCAGCCCCATCATGAACTAGACAACAAATCGTATATCCTTTAGTGTATTCTACCAGCAAATATTTCTGACAGTTATATTTTCCAACCTTGACTCCCAATGAAGGGGGAGACACCTTTTATGGGACTTATAAAATCCTGTGCTCTGAATACTGTGATCACATTTTAAACTTAAAAATGTGAATTTTATCAAAATATTTAGGATGGAACATATTTTAAATATCAAGGAGAGGTTAACAGGACTAGTCTTCATTTCAGGCAACTAATAGAGCTTCCTCAGGTGGAGGTTATGAAACTCCTAAATATATAAACTTCCTATAATGTTGGTTTAGATATCATCTCATATGGAGTCCTGAAAGGATATAAAACATTCTCATGTAGCATAAGTCTGAGAAATTACTATGGAAAAGCATTTTAAAATTAGTGAGACTAAACCAATTTCACTAGTGAGTCACCCTACCTCTTCCTATTGTGTATGTAACTAGTAAAAGTTTAAATTAATAGATGCTCAATAAACGGGTCCTGAATTAATTACTCCACGTCATGTCAATATGAATAGTATGGTCAAGAGAATAAAAGCGTTTTACTGAAGACTGAGAGAAATGCATTAATTTCCAAGCTCTGTCATGGCTCATTATATGCTCCTGAGCAAGTCATTGCTCCTCTCTGAAGCTCAGTCTTCTCATCTGTGAAAAAAGCTATTGGATCTAATGGTCCCTACGATCCACTCCCACTTTTAAATTCTTCTTTTTTGATTATTTATTATTATCTACAAGAAACCTTCCTAGAACATATTATGAAAGAGGATTAAAGTTTTATATCAAAGTTAGGAAAGTTCATGGATAACTAGGCAACGCTGGTGAGTATGTGTAACGGATAAGTAAACTAGGTTGGAACTGAGACTTCGGTAGAGAGTCCTGTGGAATTAGGGATCCCTTTCATAGTTCCTCTGAGGCTCAAAACAGATAATCACAAAGCTGCTGTAATTATCCAGTTGGAAAAATCTATATTATTACCTAAAAAATCTAGTTGCTTTGCTCTGTTCCTGGCCAACTCCTATAGTTCTGGGATCATGGTGGTCTTGAAATGCTGCTGTTACTACCAGGCAGATTTCAAAATGTCAGTGGTAGTTGTAGGAAAAGGCCACTTTCTCCTTCCCTAACCCAATCTAGACTTGGATACAAGCCCCTTCCCTGAAACCCCAACAAAAGCATTTGATAGGCTGTGATGTTTGCAAAGCTTCTGAAACTTCGGGGATAATGGAAAGAAATTACAATGCAGAGAAGGAAAATGTAAACAGGAATTTTAGCTATGAGTATTCTCTTCTCCATAGAGGTCTCCCATGGGCCATCCCTCCCCTTATCAATGGACCCAAACTATTGACATGTTGAAGGAATTACATAACCCTCCATGTAGAGAATGTCCTTGGTCATATCCTACCCTTAATTCCTCTCTTGCTTTATAAGAAGGGAAAAAATTTCTACAACCCCAGCCAATAAAGTACTAACCACTACTGATTCTATACCTACAATTAAGACACAATTTATAGATTATGCAGAAAACTTTTGCTTTTTTTCCCACAAAGTTTCCATTTCAGAATATATTCTGTGCTATATTTTGCATAATAAAAGTGCATTAAAGTATCACTCACCAAGAAAAAGAAAAGTTTTCTCCAAAGATAAATAATGGCTCTGCTCCTAGCTAAACAAAAAAATTGTCACCAAAATCTTCTTGTTAAATATGGTGGATTGACCACACATTTTAAAATGTGCTTCCTCCTCAAATTCCTTTAAGATGACAGCAAAGAAATAGAAAGGCATAAACCTACAATGTCAAAGCAAACAGGAATGATATGTGAAGAGATAAGAGATTACAACAACTTATTGGAAGAGATTTTAGAGGAACCACAAAATTCAAGAGTGACTGTCAAGGCTGAAAATAAGGGGATTGGTAAAATAATATAAAAAGTGTAGTTGGACCCTATACCCTCCTCCCCAGTCCATGTAACTCCTACCCTCTTTATTCGTATACTACCTACCACTTGCCCATTTTTTATTCCTAAAAGAATTTGATCTGGACCTTATTTTCATTTGGGGATAGCAGGAATGTCGAAAGGTAGGAGCCACAAACAGAAAAGTTAAAATAAAGCATGTATAGAAAAAGTACAATCAGGCACCTCTTTCAAACAAGATTGTTGTCAGGCAGGTTTGTATTTCCTAGCAGGAGACAGGGTTCTTCTCGGGAGAAATGGAATGGCCCCACAGGAAAAAAAATTAAGGATACTAAAATATAATGCAACCTCCACAGATATGCCAGCTCACCACTTAACCATATATTGAATCTCACCAGTCCGCAAACTCTACCCATGAGCATTAAGCTAGCTTTCTGTTAGCTTTGTCGGTGCCTCACATAGAGATAACCAAGGGTCACCAGACATTTGAAGAATGTCTCCAATATGAAAAACAGAGATAAAAACAAGGGAAGAAAAAAATAAAAATGGAACCCAGGGAATACAGAATACTGGGGGCCAGGCAGTGTTCTAGATGCTGGGGAAACTGTAATGAACAAAACAGACAAAAGTCTCTGCCCTCATAGAGCTTACATTCTAGCAGAAAGGTGGAAGTAAACATTAAATGAAATAAATAGATGTTAGAAAGTGATGTCTGCCATATACTGTGAAGAAAAATAAGTCAGTGGAGAGGCTTAGTGAGTGGGTGGGGGAAAGAGAGGCAAATTTAGATAGACTGGGCCAGGGAAGGCTTTATTGAGACGACTTTTGAGCAAAGACTTGAAGGAGATAAGGAAGTAAATCATGGGGATATCTGGGGACAGAGGGAGGAAGGAAGCAGTCCAGGCAGAGAGACTAGCTAGTGCAAAGGCTATGAGGCTGAAGTGTGTCTGAATGTCCGAGGAATAGCTAGGAAGCAAGCAGTTGATGTGTTCAGAGAGATAACAGAGATCAGATTATAGACAGACTACTAGTCTGTTGAAAGGAATGGGACTTTTATTCTGAGTGATGGGCAAGCCACTGAGGTATTTTTGAACCAAGAAATAATACGATGTGACCTACATTTAAAAGAAAAGACATATTTGGGGGGCACAAGAGTGGAGGTAGAGAGACCAGTAAGAGACTAGAGGAATACTCCAGGCAAGAAATGATGGCAGGTCAGAACAGGATGCTAATAGTGGAGGTGAAGAGGAATGGATATAATTTCAAAGTGGAAGAATGATTTCCTGACAGGTTGAATGTGAGCTGTGAGAGAAAAAAAGAAGTCAAAGATGACTTCAAGGTTTTTGGTCTCAGCAACCTGAAAGATGGACATGTCAATAAGCTGAGGTGGGGAAGAATGAAAGAATAACAATTTGGAGCAAGGAGGAGAGATCAAGAACTCTATTTTGGAAACGGTAAGTTTGAGATGACTGTTAAACATGCAAGGAAAATGTCAGGAAGGCAGTTGGATTACAGAGTCTACAGTTAGGGGAAAATATATATTTTAAAGTCAGTACCATAAAGAATGGTATTTAAAGTTATAAGAAGAATGAGGACAGCAAGGATATAGTACAGATTCAGAAGGGAAGAGGTAAAAATACCGAGCCCTGGGGTAAACCAATGTTAAGAAGCTGGGGAGATGAGGCACAAAGAGCAAAGAATAGTAGAAAGGATTTGTCAGTGGGGTAGGAGGAAAACCAGGAATGAGCGACGTCCTAGGAACCAGGTGAGAAGATGCTTCAAGGAAAAGGGAGTCATTCATGTGTCTAGCAGATAAAGTAACAGGAGGACTGAGAACTGATCCTTGGATGAAGAAACATGAAGGTCCTTGGAGACTGTGACAAGGTCAGTTTCAGTGGAATGGTGGGGTGAAAGCCTGGTCAGAGTGAGTTTAAGAGAGAATGGGAGGGGATAAATTGGACACAGCTAAAAAGAAGTACAACTGCTATAATGGGAAGTAACGAAAAGGTTTTGTTTTATTTTTTAAGATGGGAGATGTCTGCAAAAGAAAACTTCCAAACTATATTTAGTATTATCAGAAAAGTAAGAAACAATAATGGAATGCTGTTATTTTTATTTAAAAAGGAACAATTAACACAAAAAGCTCAAAGAAATTAAATGAAATCGTCAAAATTAAACAAACTTCACTGAGTGGATTAGAATATATATTCAAGGAAACCTCCCAGAAAGTAGAATAAAATAGGAGAGAAAAGATAAGAAAATTAGAGGTATAATTCTAGGAAGTCAAGCATGTACCTAACAGAACTTTCAAAGAGGAGATAGAACAAAATGGAGAGTGAATTAACAAAGAAACAATAGAAAAATAATTCCCAGAACCGAAAGAGTTGAAGTTGAGTTTATTCAGTGTCCAGCACAATGACTTTTAAAAACAAGACAAAAAACACCCACCCCTTGGGCAGATCATGATAAAATTTTGAATAGCAATGTTAGTGAAAAGCTGCAAAAAGCTTTCAGAAGTGAAATCACATAAAAAGTACTGAGATTCAGAATGGCATCATGCTTCTCCACAGAAAGAATGCCTTAAAAGTTCTGAGGGAATTTATATTTTCCAAATCAGGACTCTACACTGCCAAGCTAGCAATCAAGTGTGAAGTGTGAATAAAGCCATTTCAGATGTGCAAGAACTAAAAAAACAAAAACGAAAACAGCGAACAAACAAAAAACTGCCTTAACATAGCCTTTCTGAGAAAGAGTCTGACAATACGATCTAGAAAAATAAGGGCAAATGAAGATCGATACATCAGAAGACAAGGAAAAGGAACCAAGAAAAAGGGTTCATTTCCCGGAAAGCCCTTTCCCTTGCCAGAGTTGGGATTCTTGTGGGCGATTTGGAGGGCAGAAATGAAGCGGCAGGCTTTTCAGCTCTCACATGCTTTTGCCTATCTGTTGGCTCATCTCACTGGCATAAGATCTCTGCCAGGCCTGCAGCTGCCCCGCCTCCCCTGGATCTTCCTTCAGCACATGACAATGGCTTCAGCTTCTACAGGAAAGCCACAACAGCCAGGTCAGAGGCAACAAGAACTGACAGAGCTTGCAGTCCGTCCTCATGGGCTCCAGCTCCTGCTTCCCTTACAGCCATCTACCCTTTTCACTCACCTACCCTCCATCCTTCGAACTCCTCCGGCATCTTATCTTAAGAAAAGGGCCTTTGAGAGACACACAATAGCCTAAGGTCATTCCTTATATATCCTAGAGGCTCTGCTTCTCTGATTGAACTCTGTTATATACAGGATCCCAAACAGGAAAACCGAATGCCAGAGAAGGAATTTTTCAAATGCACTGTTGTTTCCTGGAGGACTCACTGGCCCTCTTGGCCGGCTACATAAAGCACGTAAAAAGTAATCTTAATAGACATTGGACAGATCTCCCAAAATGTACAGCTTCAGGTCCCACAAAACCTGTATCCTCCCCTGCTTACCAGTTAAGATAAAATGAAATGCTTATTTAGTACTCTTCTTTTCAGAGGTTTCTTGCTTATCTGAAATTTTTTCCCTCTGGTATCTAACCAACTCTGAATTAGTTGCCTAACAGGGCAAAGTGCAAAAGATGTTTTCTTATTCAATATATTTTCCCTGTAAAGAATAAAAAGAGCTCTGGGCAAGGAATGTTTGTTTTTCTTTCGATGTGTATGCAAGGACTTCAGAATTGCATATATTTTATGCTTCTGAAGAATAACATCTTTCTTATTAAAGAAGAATCTCCCCATAAGATCACATCATTAAAAAAAACAATTGCAACCAAATAAATGTTAAATTCTAATAGAAAACAGATTTTTTTACACTAAATACATGAAGAAGAAATTCAGCTATATTGTGTAAAAATATGTGGAGAAAAAAGAAAACAAGAGCTCATGTTAAGTAAAACCACATTTTAAAATATGCCTTTAGACCCAAGGAAGATGGGTGGTAACACAAGCGTCTGCTTTCTCTCTACTCCCCAGTATGACTTCTCTGCTTTCTTTGATAAATTTGCTATACATCTTTTTCATTCAGGTACCTAAATCCTGTTTCTACGTGAGCTTTTTTCCTCCAGTTTTTAGATTCTTAAAATATTATCTCCTCTTAAAACATCATCCAACTAATTGGAAAACACACGATGATTCATACTTTTATGACCACAACTAAAAGTAGAATTCCCAGAGTTGTTAGCTGTCCTGACAAAATTTCTGGACACTAGCAGAAAATTTAAAAACATGTTATTGACAGAAGTGTATTTGTACATTTGAATTTAAAATTTGTCCTTGGGACTTCCCTGGTGGTGCAGTTGTTAAGAATCTGCCTGCCAGTGCAGGGGACACGGGTTCGATCCCTGGTCCGGGAAGATCCCACATGCCGCGGAGCAACTAACCCCTGTGCCACAACTACTGAGCCTGCGCTCTAGAGCCCGCGAGCCACAACTACTGAGCCCACGTGCTGCAACTACTGAAGCCCACGCACTTAGAGCCCATGCTCTGCAACAAGAGAAGCCACAGCAATAAGAAGCCCACGCACTGCAACAAAGTGTAGCCCCCGCTGGCTGCAACTGGAGAAAGCCTGCACACAGCAACAAAGACCCAATGCAGCCAAAAATCAATCAATCAATACATAAAATTTAAAAAATAAAATTTGTCCTTATTTTTCATTCAGCTTTTAATATTTTTTATTTCTTAGAAAAAAATAAGACATCCTAAATATGATGCTCTAAGACAGTTCATTTAATTTTTTTGGCCGCACAGCTTGCGAGACCTTATTTCCTGGACCGGGGATCGAACCCGTGCCACTGGCAGTCTAAGCAAGTCCTAACCACTGGACCCCCAGGAAATTTTGAGATATAGTTTCTTACTTTCGCTTCAAAATAACTACATAATGCTGAGAAAAAAAGTTTTATTGTGCACAATTACACTCACATTCTGATTCATTGTTTGGTTAGCCTGCATAAGTTTCATTACAATGAATTTATTTTTCTGCATGTGCATTTGAGACCAGAAGCTGGCGTATTAAACTTCTAAAATTTACATTTAAAAATTTTACATTTGCATGTGGATGACTTTACCAATAACTAGGATTACCTCGAAAACAAAGAATAGATGTCCATACGTGTGCATGACCAAGAGTACACACCAAAGTGATTCTCTAAGATTGAAGTGTTTTCCCGTTTCCTCCTTAGAAATATTGAGGGAAAATTCTAGAACTTTTAGACTTTTTGTCCCTACCTCTAGCAATCAAAGATTATGAAATATTAAAGCCTAATCTCAGAGTAATCCACTTTTTGTTTTTGCTTATAAGCTAAAGAAATAAATTTATCCAGTCATCTTGAGCAAAAATAAATAAATAAACAAATGAATTTATTACAGGGATACTAAGGTAAGTAACAGAATCAATAACAGACTGCCACAAAAAAGCTGAGGAAGACAGAACATGCACTGCCCCAAAATGCTCAGCAAGAGTTCTTGGATCTGTTCTGTAGTGTGTACCCTTAAAATGATTTAATTTCAGTGGAAGTTTAGCCCCTGTGTCTTTCCATACAAATTCCACAGCCCCGGGAGAGAGAATCCAATTAGCCTAGTCACTTATATATCAGCGTACACCTAGACATACAGCACCCACACATTGGGGCTATATGCCTGCTCTCTTGCCCACAGATGACAGATTCAGGGGTAGAGATTCTTACCAAACATGACTACTTGGGGAACTTCTGTAAATAAAGAAGGCTCCCAGTATGTACCATTTTCCTATTAGCCAATCAGGAAACTTAAAGAATGAAGAAAGGGGGATCCATCCAGTTTACTAGAATATCTTCTGGTTCAATAAAGATGCCTGGCAAGCCTAATATCTCATCTCCTGTGACGACTATTTTCACCAATGACTCAACCACATTACATGTGCTCTTTTGTTATTGCTGCCATATATATATATATATATATATATATATATACACATATATATACATGGTTGATATATGTGTGTGTATATATATGTATATATATGTATGTGTGTGTGTATATTCCAGTCCTCTTTTCCTTTATTTGTCTATTCCAATATTCCAATAATCCCTCTGTACCCTCTATGAATGAAATAGGCCTTCCCTGGCCACTTGCCCTTCCCCTAAGCCCATCCACCTAGGCTAGATGTTTTCCTATGTGTTTACTCTCTTATATCACACATCACTATATTGCGTACTGGAGTTTCTCTCGTCATTAAACAGAGATCAGGGACTCTTTTCTTGCTTCTATATTCATAGCACCTAGCATATACATACCACACAATAGAGGCTCAAAAATATTTATTGTTCATGGAACAATAAAATTCCTTATCTGTGATAGCATATAATAAAAGATTCAAACTTGGTAACTTACATCAAGTTGGCATCTTACATGAAGTATTACTTACTATCAGGCCTAATACATGGAAGTCATGCAATAAATTCTAGTTTCCTATTGTCTTGAAACAAGATTAGGACTGTTGAGTTTGATCTATAGAGAGTGAGGCAGCAATAACACACACACAAATAATTAATGGTTTCATATACATTGCTAATTTAGGAAAGGAAAAAAGTGATTTTTAATAATCTAGAATTATTTGTGAGATGGGGAAGAGGTGAATCTGGAGACAATACCTTGCTCCTAAAATCATTTTCTAACATTGCCAAACTCACTCACTCTTGTAGCAGAATGAGAATTTTACATTGCAATAAAGAAAAGTAACAGAAATTTCTGCTTTAATAATGTAAGTGCTTGTAGCAGAACAAAATTGCTACCAAGAAAAACTTGAAAAGTTAGGCAAAATGAAAAAGACGACCTGTATGAAAGCATCAGGGAGTTACTGAGGCAGCCAGGATTGGAGGGGCCAGATTGTAGAGAAGAAAGCTGCCCACAGTCATAATATGATAAATGTAAACTATTCTTGCTGCTTCTTTTTTTTTTAAAGCATAAACTATTGATCAAAGCAAAAAATACACACAGGTACACACAGGAAAAATACACAAATCATTAGCATATAGTTCAATGAATTTTCTCAAACTACTTTTTCTGTAGTGTGGACATTCTGGTGATTGATTTTTTTCTGTTTTTGTATACCTGAAGATATTTTTGCCTTAGTTTCTGCATATAGCATTCTGGTTACTCCACTGTTTTCTCACGTGCATCATTTCCAGCAAGAAATCTGCTAGCATCCTTGTTCCTCTGTAGGTAACACTTTTTTCCTCTTGCTGATTTTAAAGGAACTAAGTCTGTCCATTCAGATTATATTCTCCAGGAAGCTAAAAAATTTTGTTCTTGGGATGTTTACGAGGGAGTGGCCTGTGATCCACCCCTGTGGAAGGGAGCAGGTTTGGGCAAAGGGAGAACCTATGCAGAGTTTTGAGCTAATATAGCCCATCAGAGGTATCCTGCTTTGGCCAAAATGGCAGGACCTTACTCCCAGCTTGATGGGACGTTACATGTGGGCTGCCCAGGGAGGGGAGAGACCTTGGCCAGAGGTGGCTCTCTATAACTGAGGGAACTCCTAAAGTGGCTGATGGCACACCTGTTGCCCTGATGGCAACAGGGCAACAAATTCTCCCTTGAAGGGCTGATCTGGAGGTGGTGTGTCACCATTTCCTTACATCTGTGGATACAATCACAGGCATTATTCATTCACTTGGTGGAGGAGAGCAGAGTCTAGATACCCAAGACAGTGTCTATTGTTGTATCTTTTTTGTGACACAGAAAGACTGTTAGATGCCTTTAAAAAAAATTGTGATAAAATACACATAGCATAAGATTAACCGTTTTAAGTGTATAATTCAGTGGCATTAAGTACATTCACATTGTGGTGCAGCCATCACCACCAACCATCTCCAGAATTTTTCATCTTCCCAAACTGAAATGCTACACACGTTAAACAATCACTCCTGTTATTTTCTTCCCCCAAACAATGGCAACCACACTCTAATCTCTGTCTCTATGAATTTGACTACACTAGGTATCTCAAATAAAAAGAATCATTCACTATATGTCCTTTTGTGTCTGGCTTATTTTGCTTAGCACAATGTCTTCAAGATTCATCCATGCTGTAGCATGTGTCAGAATTTCCTTCCTTTTTAAGAATGAATAATATTGCATTGTATGTATATAATGCATTTTGTTTATTCATCTGTTGATGGATATTTGGCTTGTTTCCACCTCTTGGCTATTGTGAATAATGCTATTATGAACACTGGTATACAATATGTCACATTCCTTTTAATCGCTCTCCATGACTACTAAAGGGTAAAAGAAAACAAGAGGTTAAAATATGAGCTATGAATTTCAATTGGTGAGATTCAGAGTCAGATTTTGAGTATTTGACCATGCAAACTACATGAGGATTAAAAGCAGGTTTGCAAAACAGGTAAGTGTCTTTAAAAGGATTGCTCAGCTTTCAACAGTATAAAAGGCCACACACACACACACACAAAATCTGAACAATCTCATGTTCTCTCCACCCCAGCCAAACTGGATATATGCCATTTCCCAAATACAAGTTGTGCTTTCTGTTTCTGTGCCTTTGCCCATGCTGTTCATTAAGTCTGCAGAAATCTTTTCTCAGAGGATCTGTGATAGCCAACTCTGACCTGTAGTTCAGAACAGAGAAAATGCCAATAATTATTTTCCTATTCTGAGGCGATTTCATTTAGCATCTTTTCATTCCACTGCTAACACCTATTTAGATTTATTCCCACTTTTTTCAGTTTGCCCTTTAAATATTACATTATACATATTATAGCCAAAGAACATTATGCATCCTAGATCATAAGATCTTTATGGTTATTCATTTATCAATGACCAGGTCTGTGTCATCCGTAGTCAACAGGCAGCCCTAGACAACAGCCCTGTGTGGTTAACTGATGAGATTTGCAGTTGACATGTTATTCTTTTGCCTCCCAGCTTCTATTCCTCCTCTCTAATAGCATCTCTATTTCTGTCTGGGGCTTCTCTGTAACTTTTGGGGAAAATAATTCTGCACTTCCACCGCAGGAGCCAAAGGACAGTGGGCTGCAGGAATTAGATAATTTCTCCAGCATCTGCACATTTAAGGAGAGACACAAGGAGGTCACGCAACCTAGAAGAGCAGAGGCAGCAGCACGCTGGCCAGATGGTACAGACTATGACACAGGTGCTCTGCCCCTTGCTTTCTGTTTCTTGGCTTTCCAGAGCTCTCTTAATGCTTGTTCATCCTGAAGCCTGATGGTCCCAGACGACTTCTGATTCTGTGAATCCCGCATTCTCCAGTAAATTTCAATAAATTCATTTCTGCCCAAATTAGTGTCAGAAACCAACCAGGAACTCTGATACATTACTATCCTCTTGCCCCTACTCATCTCTCAAATTCCTGTCCTGCTCTGGCCTGTATCTATTTTTTAAATGCATATATATGTATATATATATATAAATAATACATATATATGATGACATTTGTAGATGAAAATGTAGATGTAACTTTAGACACAGATGAACAATACCTATCTATCTATCTACCTATCATCTCAAAAAATGAAGGATCAGATTCAGAAACAATGGAAGTGAAGGATAGTAACACAAGTTGGCAGTTAGCTTTTACTGCTTTTACACATCTCTCTTTAGAAGATCCTTATCCTAGGCTACTCATCGGAAGATACAGTACTACTGGCATGGACAAAGAAAAAGAAGCAAAAAGCACAACTTGTATTTGGGCAATGCCATGTACCCAGTTTGCAAAAAGGTTAATAAAAGTGACAAAGTATGATTTGGCTGGAAAAACCCAAGACTTGGAATTAGAAAGCCTGGGGTAATGTTCTAACTCAAAATCTGTTTAAATTGGGGTCCCCCAAAGCAAAGCCTGAGACAAAGATTTGGATGCAAGTAGTTTACTTGGGGGGTGATTCCAGGAATCATAAGTGAGGGAGTAGTGAGATGGATCAGGGAGGAAAGCCAATAAAGGGTGCCTAGAGAGTGGGTTACAGCCCTAGGCAAATGGGGCACAAACATGCTGGACCAGGGCTTCCCTGGTGGTGCAGTAGTTAAGAATCCACCTGCCAATGCAGGGACACGGGTTCGAGTCCTGGTTTGGGAAGATCCCACATGCCGCGGAGCAACTAAGCCCGTGCACCACAACTACTGAGCCTGCGCCCCAGAGCCCACGAGCCACAATTACTGAGCCCACGTGCCACAACTAATGAAGCCCACGCGCCTAGAGCCCGTGCTCCGCAACAAGAGAAGCCACCGCAATGAGAAGCCTGCGCACCACAACGAAGAATAGCCTCTGCTCACCGCAACTAGAGAAAGCCCGCGCACAGCAACAAAGAACCAATGCAGCCAAAAACAGATAAGTAAAATAAATACGTTTATTAAAAAAACACACAAACCTGATGGACCCTCGGAGAGACCCACATCAGAATTTCCCCTCATGTGGCAAGAAACCTGGGGTATATATCTAGTAACTCCAGCCCCTCATTGCTTGAGGGTTGCCTCTGTAGGTACTGGCTCCTCTTGTTTTAGTCTATTCCTTCTACCTATGCTCTGAATCCCAGCCTCTTCTTTCTTGTCTAGAACTGTACTCTTTTAATTATCTTTCCCCTTCTTACTTTTAACATCACCCGCTCTACCCATAGTCTTGTCCCCCTTTCATCCTAGAGACAAGCTCAATTCTTTTAAACTCTAGAAAATTAAAATCTCCCTTGTTCCTGCCTCTGGCTACCCTCTCATTGTTCTCTCTCCCTTCCAGCCACGCTTTGTAAAAAGGGCGATCTACACTCACTGACTCCACGGTCTCCCTTCCTATTAACCCCTCAACCAGAGCCAGTGACTTCTGATCCGTTCACTTCGCTGCAGCTGCTCACAATTAGGTCACAAGTCTCCTCAGAGCAGTTTCTTACTGATTTCTCAGAATGCTCCTTCTTCTTCAAAACTTATTCTTCAGTGGGCTTTCCTAAAACACCTCCCTCTTAGTTCTCTGGGTGTCCTCCAACTGTTTCATCTTTTCTTAATAGAGTATTCTTCCTCTCTAGTCCACTGAATGTTAGTGTGTACCAACTCCCAAATATCTAATGCCAGCTTTCACTTCTCTCTGTAACTCTGTGTTTGGCCAACAGTCAACTCATTACAGTCTCTTCCTCTTCCTTTCCCCTGGAGGAAAAGGCTTGCTTTTGGGAGAACACAATGAGTTGGAAAAACCCCTATTTATTCACTCATTCAGTTCAAAATCCTGGCATTATCAGACATCATTCCTCTCCCTCATCCTTCATTTCATTAGTCAATAAGTCCTATTGAATCTACTTCCTAAATACCAAACTTTCTTCATCAGCCCCATTGTCACAATCTCATTGCCACTGCAATCTTAATTTGTGTCCTCAACACCTTAGCATAATCTATTGGTACCTCCTCTTTGATCAACCTACTTCCAGTTTCCTTCCCATGGTGACTATCTCCTACACAGTTAAAAAAAAAAGTTATCTGTATAAAAACAAATGTGATCACATCACTCCTCTGTTTAATAAGGCTCAAGTGGCCCTCCATAATCAATAAGATAAAATCCAATTTCTTTCCTGTGGTGATCTAACCTTGGTGTCAGTATCCACTGGTAGTCAAGTAGTCCCCACGGTTAAAGCCACTGTGACTCAGCCAAAGTGGTATACTGTGAGTGCTTTGAAACCTCTGCTAAAATGTGGTGCAGGAATGGATCCTGAAAACTTGGAGGCCTAAGTCAGCATCAGCACAGAGCCTCCTTTGTAAGTATAATAAATGTAAACATTTATATATCACTTACTGTGAGCCAGTACTCTCTGAACATTTTCTGTGTATTAATTCATTTAATCCTCATAACAGCCCTTTGAGATATGCATTCTTGTTTTTACTCCCATTTTGTCAGTGAGACAACAGAGACATAAAAAGAGCAAGTAACTTACTGAAGGTCACATATGCCAGGGTTTGACTTGAAATAGTCTGGTCTCAGAAGCATGTTCTCATCCACTTGCTGTAGTGCTTTACTAGCTTTACACGAAGGTAGTGGGGTCGCCCAGCCTTAGAACATCATTACAGCCTGTGTGGGGATCTGTGCTAATCAGAGGCAAAAAGCCTGAGTCAGTGAGAGCTCAGGGCAACCTAAACCTGGAGCAAAACATTATAAGGAGAATCCTTGTCTCCACATCTTCCCAATGCCCCACACTCCATGAAAAGCTTCTAAGAGACCGGAAGTGGAATCACTGCTGCAGGGGATAATGATGGCCTCACATCATATGGGAATGTTTTCAAAAGTGATAAGATGAGGGCAGTGGGACAAAGGACAAAAAGTGGGACCCATCTTGAAAATTAGGCAGTCTACCCTTCTCTCTCCACTATGTGTTTGGACTAAAGACTGGCTCCTGGGCTTCCCTGGTGGCGCAGTGGTTGGGAGTCCGCCTGCCGATGCAGGGGATGTGGGTTCGTGCCCCGGTCCGGGAGGATCCCATATGCCGCGGAGCAGCTGGGCCCGTGAGCCATGGCCGCTGAGCCTGTGCGTCCGGAGCCTGTGCTCCGTGGCGGGAGAGGCCACAACAGTGAGAAGCTCGCGTACCGGAAAAAAAAAAAACAAAAAAAACTGGCTCCTAAGAACGAGTTAAGCATCCTCCATTCCATTCTTGAATATTAAGGGAGGGGATGTCAGGGAAATGGAGGGAAATGTTTCTTGTTACAATATCTGCTAATCAGGATAGTTAAGAGTCATATGCAATTAATTTTAGCATTTAGAGAAGACATAACTTTCTTAGAACTTCATGCTGAGGAAATGGGTCACATTAACTCATGTAGCAGAGGAAGAACATTGTTTATCTTAATAGTAGGTCTAGCTGGGACAGGCTAGAAGCAAGACCAAGGGAAAAACACTGTTCTGATAACAAATAATTAATGAGGAATTTGGAGTTTCCATGGATAACCCAAGAGGAAGAGGGTGAAAAGGCAGGAGTGAGTGAGATAAGAATGGGCAGCAGAATGTGAAGAATCCATCAAGACGACAGAAAGTTGGCAAGAGGCAGCCAGTGAGAAATTCCAGGCTATGGCCAAAGATCTTTAAACAACAGGGGTGTCGAATATTCACTTTTAAGATGTTTGCTGCATCACGAAGTCCTCTTTCTCCTCACCCCCTTGCACTGTTAACACCAAATCCTCAGTGAAAAGCTACCACAGAGGGGTGCCTTGTGTCCATGGTATTTTGAGAAAATAAAGGGTAAGAGGCATGTTCTGCCTTGGGAATGATGTGGGATGAAGAAAAAGAACAGCCCAAAGAGGCTAGACTTGAGAGAAATCAAGAAATCAGCAAAAGCAAAAAATAACAGAAAAACATTAGCTCCAAGGATCCTAGAAGATGTCGGCAAATGAGATCAGATTTCCTGCTGTCCTCGCGACGGAGATGTGGTTATCCCAACAACTTCGGGGGCTTGGGAATATTCAGGTAGCTGACATTTGAACTATGTAAGTAAAGTGGGTATATTTCTTATGCCACAAACTTACACGTGAAAGATAAATGTGACTCTTGTTTTCCTAATTGGATTTCAAGACTATATTCTCTGGGCTTGAAGAAACCTAATCTCTCTTGCACTGACTGCTGGGGCTTGTGGTAGGTGAGGTCTGCGCTGTGCCACGAGAACCCTCTATTCCTGCCACAGATACTGGCCCCTCTTAGTTCTCCTCAGTCAGCAGTCCACACAGGCTGCTGCTAAACCTTCCTCCTCTTCCTTTTCAGAGATGCAAGGGAAAGCATCAAATTCTTTTGATTTCCCATCAAGTCTTCCTTTTTTCACAAATTGTAAGGTGTGGAAACTGCTCTGGTTTTAGTCTTTTTTTCTCATGTCTGAAATTTTTATCTTTTGTTGCTGGTATGACTGCCTGGGATCATCCTTCATGGAGGCAATGCATGCCTATAACTAGTCTGAATGGGGGAAAAGAAAATATATCAGAAATGGAACAAGCTAATACCTACAAATATTGTTCAGTTGCATTTACTTGATATTCTCCCTTTCTTAATTAGTTCAAAAGATTCCTTGTATAATGACCATCCTGCAAAGTAGTAAAACTGCATTTTTTCCCTTGTTAATTTCTCCCTTGATCTATCATTAATTATCTAAAAACTTTAAATGTTCAGTACTCTCTTAGGGGTCAGCACACTATGGCCCCTGGGTTAAACTGGGCCCACTGCCTATTTTAATATTTTTAAATGGTTGAAAAAAATTAGAAGAGGATTAATATTTTGTGACGTGAAAATTATATAAAATTTAAATTTCAGCGTCCAAAAACAATGTTATATTGGAACACAGCCATGCTCATTCATTACCTGGCTGCTTGTACTCTACAATCATTGAGTAGTGGGACCATATGGCCCACAGTACCTAAAATATTTAATATCTGGCCTTTTACAGGAAAAGTTTATCAACCCCTGCTCTACACCATTCTGCTGCACCTATTGTCAGGGTTTTATTTTTTTCCTTCTCTAGATTAGATTGCCTATCCATTCAATATCCCCCAGTTTTTAACTCTGGACATTTAGTCCTCTTTTGGTAAAGAAAGAACATTCTAACCTCTTTTACCTGGTTAATTTGAGTTCACACATGTTTTGCCAGTTCTCCCTGACCTTAGAATCTTTCTTATGGAAGGAGAAATGCAGTGTGGGAAGCCTTTTTATGGTAAAAGGGCAAAAATCATAGCATATACAGCTGTACCTCACTATATAATGCAGTGAATTTAATATGGTTCAATGTAACGCCAATCATGTTGGATAGTCCTTCATTAGCCCACCCTTATTTTCATGCATATACCAAATCTAGACCTGCAGATCTCCTTATTTATGTGAGAAAAGACCCTTTTCTGACCCAGAGTTCATCTTTTGTAGTTACTCCAGATTACTCCTTTAGAACCATGGCAACTGTTCTTATTTCATATAATTTTAGTTTCAATAACAGGGTTTTGAAAGTAAAAGCTGAAAATTACTTTTCATACCTTTCTAATATTTTTCATATGAATTACAGAACAAAATCCGTATCAGTCTATATTTCTGTAATTTTGGAACCTTCCCACCTGATTACCTGATTTCTCTAATTATTAACAACCTACATCTAGTTATATTTAAGACTTTCTATTGTAGGGGTGGTGGGAAGCTAGGAGAAAAGATATAGATTATTTTCTTTCCAGTTTTTTATTGTTACTCAGGACACCTTTTTTAAAACCCTTCAACTTGATTTTTTCCTGGGAAGCAAGCATTGCACATAGGACTGCACTACTGCAGCTCTGATCAGGTTTACAATGAATAGAGAAGGTGGGGTAAAAACACACAGACCCCCAAGAATATACACAAGGAAAATATAGGAAGAAGTGTATAGTAATTACAACTCTAGAGTTGGAAAGCCATGTAAAGACTGATGACCTGCAGACAGAAATAGAGACACAGATATAGAGAACAAACCTATGGACACCAAGGGGGGAAAGTGGTGGTGGTGGAGGGGTGGTGCTGGGATGAACTGGGATTGACATGTACACACTAATATGTATAAAATGGATAACTAATAGGAACCTGCTGTATAAAAAAATAAACAAAATTAAATTAAAAAATTAAAAAAAATAATTGATGACCTGCAAATATGTATGGAATTGTCAGAATCACAAGGGTTACATTTATTGAAAGAGTGATTTTTGAATGAAAAGGACCATAAATTGGTTATGAAGGAAAGAGCAGTTCAGACTGGTGTAAACATTAATATTGTATGCTGAGAGCAGCAATTAGGTATTTTGGAATCTAGTAATAAAGAGTCTGAACTAGGCAGTAATGAGAGATGTCGTAGTAATTAGATATGGGGGAAACGGAAGAAGGTAAGAAGAGACTTGAAACATTACTTATGCATGAGGATTTGATATAACTAGTTGATATAATTACCTAGTAATTAATTGATTTAATTATTTATATATTCAGGTTTTTGAGCAAAAGAGGTACATAAGAAAAATCATAATTAACACGGTTTTCTCAATGCAAAGACTAGACAGTGTTTCTCAACTGGGAGTGATTCTGCCCTTAAGCCACACGGCCCACCGCAACCTGACTCCGGGGTTATTGGGCAATGTCAAGGGACAGTTTTGCTTGTCATCACCGGGGAGGCAGCGGGCTACAGGCTGCAAGAGGCCAGGGCTCCTACAGCACACAGCACAGCCCCCATCACAAAGAATCATCCAGCCCCACAGGTCAACCACGTCAAGATTGACAAACTCTGGGTCAAATTAAGGCAGAGCAGTGAAGTGCTCAAATTTAACCGAAAGGTATAAGAACTAGGCCAGAGGTCTCCAACTAGTTCCCTGGGTGACATGATCAATCTCTTTGTTCATCAAGTTACCCACAAGCTAAGATAAAGCATAAAGATAAAATCAGTTATATTCATTTGTAGGATTATTCAAAAATTAATTTTACATTCTGCTCTTAACAGACTGTGTTTCTACCCAGGATGAATTGCAGAAACATAATGAGGAATCAAAAAGCACATCAAGCAAGAATATAATCAGTATGATACCATTTATATGAAGTACGAAAACAAGCAAGACTAAAAAAATACTACTTAGGGATATATACATATAGTTACACAAGGAAAATGAAGGAATTATAACACTGATATCATTCAAGATAGTATTTATGACTGCAAAGAAGGGGAATGAGTTTGGTGGAAAGCAGAGGGGTCCTTAAATATACTGATTATATTCTATGTTTTAGGTTAGGAAGTGGATTCTTGAGTGTTTCTTTTCTTATTGTACTTTATAATTTACATAAATGTCATACATTTTCTTGAGTGTATCAAAAATCACATAATAAAAACAATCTTAAATTCAGTTATAATAGTATAGTGGTCACTGAAGGTTTTACCTTTAAGTTCTCTCGCCACCTACAGGTTAAAACTAGGTACTGCAGAAAACCGTCTTCAAAGACCAAATTAATGAACATCAAAATAAATGAACTCTACAAGGCATCTGGGATATAAAGAAGCATAAAACGCAGGGTTTCTGCTCTAGCCATGGTTAAAATCTATCTGTGCATAAAGAATGTACAGAACTCATTAAAGAGATAAATAATATATCACAAAATGTTAAATTTTAAGAGCCCTCTGGTCAATGTCATACTAAATATCAAATAACAGAAACAAATATTTTACACAGCAATGACAGCTTATTTAATTTACCATCAGATTCCAACTCCTCCACTTGATTCATTCTGCTATCACCTTAGGCCAGGCCTTAATTACTTCATGCCAGTTACCACCTGTTCTTTGTCTTTTCCTTCTCCTCTGCTCTCCCTAGTCTGTTCTAAACATTGCCACTAGATTAAGTCTTAAAACAACTACTTCCTTATATCATTGCCTCTTCCAAACCCTCAACTAGTTTCACATTATCTGTTGAACAAAGCCGAAACATTTTAGATCAACATTTAAGATTTTTTACAGTTTGGCCCCAACCTGTTCATGGATCTCGCTTTCTTCTCCTGCTTCCCCATCTCCACATGAATCCTTTACTTGACCCAGTCTGTTTTCTGCATTATTCATTGCTTATTCTGGATGTATTATCTGTGTTACAGGTGTGCTCCTTTCCTTTGAACATCATTCTTCCATTTCGGCCTCCTCACCCACCTTTAATACATGTGTTTAAGTTTTACTTAAATGTGGAAAACTGAGATGTAGTTTCAACCCATATCTCTTAAAGGCTACTTATGTTCCCCATTTACATTTCCACCAGACTGTTGCCCCTAATTTCATCCTACATAGAAATCCTGGAGCAATCATCATCTTTGAGACAATATAATACAATATACTTAATATAATGTACTCTTTCTCTGCATTCCTAAAGCACTTACTGTATTGTTTATTTGCCATATTCATACACTACTGATGCTAAACTGGTTCATTTGCATAGTTTGTTTTTCTAAATTAGATGTGAAGGTTTTAGAAATCCAGGATAATTTCATCATTTGGGGGGTCCTCTGTCCCCTGCTAAGATCAATAATGCCCATATTTAGTTTGAGGACCCCATTTTAATGTAAAAATTTCTCAGACTTCTCCCACCGCCTAACAGACCAATAATAGCACTGGCATCTTTTAGGGTTCACAAATTAAAAGAACATAATGACCATATGATTTCAGTAGTGCTTTTGAATCCATCTGTATTGTTTCAATGACAATAGCTTCTACATATTTAAAAATAATAATATATATGTATAAAACAAAACGGTGATGATGGTGATGATTATGGCTTACCATGTGCCAGTATTTTTTCCCATGCATTTTCTTTTTTTTTTTTTGGTACGCGGGCCTCTCACTGTTGTGGCCTCTCCCGTTGCGAAGCATAGGCTCCGGACGCGCAGGCTCAGCGACCATGGCTCACGGGCCCAGCCGCTCCGCGGCATGTGGGATCCTCCCGGACCGGGGCATGAACCCGTGTCCCCTGCAACGGCAGGCGGACTCTCAACCACTGCGCCACCAGGGAAGCCCTCCCATGCATTTTCTTAATCAAAAAATTCCTTCGAGGAGTCAGTAGACCTCAGTTTACACCTGGGCTCTCCTACTTGGAGCTGTCAGAACTTTGGCAATTTATTTAACCTCTCATTAGTAAAATGGAACTGATGTAGAACCAGTATCTTCAGGATAGTTGTGAAAATTCAGAAAACCGCAAGAGATGAAATGCTTAATCCTGTGCCTAATACAGAATAAACACTACTTTAAAAAAAAAGATCTAAGGTAGGCAATATTATTAGCTCCTCCCCCTCATTTCATAGGTGGGGCAACTGAGGCTCAGAAAGGTCAAGTAACTTGCCCAAGATCTTAGAGCTAGTGTGCAGTGGTATTACAATGAGGCCTAGGGCACACTGGACTACAGTAAACACCTAATCCATTAGCTGCTCGGTGCTGGAGTTCCCACAGCACTTTGTTTTCTTATAAAACAGAGTTTATTTACATCACATCCTATTTCTTCATCATTTATTACAATATGAGCTCTTAATGGGCAGGGACTATGTTTTTGTTACCTAAGTAATCAGCACCGTTAGACGCACAGAAAAGTACTTAAAAAATGCAGGACAAAGGGTCAAAGATCATTGCACTGAAGCTGAACCTGGATTCAGTTGCAAATTACAGTAGCACGAAGGGCTTGATTTACCTGAATCATGTATTGAGATGCAGTTCTATTAATTGGTTTTGTGAACAAATTCCATTGGTAACTGAGAACAATTTGCTGTTGGAACTTAGATACCCATTCTTCATTCCTCCTACCCTTATTTTGCTTAAAACAAAGTTATCCCACAATTACAAACTGTCGAAAAATAAAGAAAAACTGACCAGTGTTTAAAACTTTCAGGTAGCCACACTGAAGACGTTAATTGTCACCGTGTTCTGGGGGTTTGTTTTAAGAGAGAACCTGTTTATATACTAACCTTAACAGGGCTGCTGCTGAGAAAAGAGAGTAAATAAAAAGGGACTTCAGAGACTATAGTTTTAGAGAACATTTTTCGATATTAAATTTTGATTAAAATCATCTGGTTCTTCTAAGGAAACTAGGGCGTTAATCCAAGGTGGAGTTAATTACTAACACTGATGATTCTCCCACTGACCAGCTGTACGACGTTTGGCCAATTAACTCGCGTGGGTTTATCTCCTCACGTGTAAAATTAAGCCCAGATTGTAAAGGTCCTTTTGCTTCCACCCCTTCGTGACCGGGATGTGGGTAGAAAGCGACCGCAGTCCGCGGCCTTTTCTCCTCTTTCCGGCACTCTCCGGAGCTGGCACCACCCCCCACCCACAGAAAACCAGAACCCGCCTCCACTCTTTTCCAGCTGCCCAAGAGGGCTCCATCCGCTTCCGCACAGGCCTCGACCTCCTCGCTGGAGGAGCCGGAAGCGCACAGCATGCTGGGATTTGTAGTCATTTCCCTCGTGGCGAACGTGCGGGCGCGTATAACCCGAGAGCGAGTTGGCATTCTGGGATATGTAGTTCCTGGTGGTTCGTTTGTGTAATCGGCAGCCGGCTCCGGAGCCAGAGGTGACACCGCAGACTCCCGCCGGTCACATGACTCCAGTCTAGAGCGCTGATCGCACTGCGGCTCCCGCCCAGGCGAATTTCGCCCCCGCGCGGCCGTTGCCGAGGAGACGGCGCATGTCTCCCGGCGCGTTGCCCCCTCTGCAGTCCCCCCGCCCCTCTTCTCCCACCACAATGAGAGCCTAAGATGGCGGTGGCTGCGACGGTTGGAGCCGAGTAGCTGATGTAGAAAAGGCGGCCATTGGGCCCTAAGCAGCCAGGAAACTTGGGGACTCTCCCTGCTGTGGTCTCTAAGGGAGGCCCGCCGCCGGTGGCGGTTCGTGGGGGGCTGGCCGCTACTCCGCCCTTGGCGGGAGCGGCTGCTTCGTTTACAGGTAATGCCTGAGCGTCCCCAGCCCTTGGCAACCGAGGGCAGCGCGGCGTAGGGGCGGGAGAGCAACGGCCCTGGGACACTTGACTCCGTAGGGCCTGGTCTCGGGCCCACGCCTCTGTCTGGGCTCCTGGGGTTTTTTTGCTGCTTGCTTCCCGTACCCTGGCCAGGCATTCCGCCCCCTACCCCGGACCGACCGACGCGGTATCGGGGTGAGCCTCAAAGGACGCATCTTGGCGACCACAGAACCCCCCTTCTTGCCTCCCCGCCCCTCTCTCTTTTTGGCCCTGGGGAGGAGGCCGCCCTGGGACTCGGGAGCTCCAGGAATGTCCCTTGCTAGTGGAGGAAGCGCGGGGGGGGCGGGTTACGGTTTGGTTGCCGGGGGCAGGGGGTCTAGTTTTCCATAGTAAGGGGCCTTAGTGGCCGTAGTCTTCGTCACTGCGCCTCTCCCACCCTACCCCCCAAATTCTCTCCTGGTGGGGCTCTCGAGGTCCAGAATTTGGGGTGAAGGGCCGGTGAGGAGCGACGCGACTTCGGGGTTCGGCTGTGGGCAGCGGGACTTCAGCTGTTTCGGGTGTTCTTAGAGCGGAAGGGCCGCGGGAGGCGTTCCTGGCTTTGGGGTTTCTACTTGCGAGGGGAATGTTCATTTCAGAGCTCTTCCTTCGCCTCTGCCGTTGCGCCCCTTCGCCATC
The DNA here is from genome assembly GCF_005190385.1 of Monodon monoceros. Classification (NCBI taxonomy): domain Eukaryota; kingdom Metazoa; phylum Chordata; class Mammalia; order Artiodactyla; family Monodontidae; genus Monodon; species Monodon monoceros. The sequence continues at coordinate 18,105,541 of NW_021703773.1, forward strand.
CCTTACTGCTGGTACAGTTTGGATGGGCCCAGGGTGGGGATAAACTAAATGCCAAATGGGATTCGGGGAACATCGCTTGCTTTGCAGAAACGGGGGTTTGGGGGTTACGTAGTAGGCCCCGCTAGGGAGGCGGGTCGCCCAAACTTTTCATCCCGCGGCTCACTCCTCAAGAGCTCGCCCTATCTGAAAAAAGAAAAAAGTTTTTTTGACCGATTGGAGATCTGTGTCGTTTGCTCTACGGGTGACGGATCGTGTCTTGGCGCTGGAAGAAGCGGGCTTTCTGGGCGCCCCTTTCACCCCCGCCCCATCGCTGCTTTCCAGACTCCGCCTTCTGGTATTCTCTGGTTACTGGAGTGGGTGTTGTCAAGCTTCGGTGCACCTGCTCCTTTCTTTCCCTATCACCTTCCCACTTAGAGCCACTGGGAACCATTATAATTCTATTTGGACTGAAAGTAAACCTTGTGTTTATGTAGTTACAGGGTTATTTTTTAATGAAGTAGCCAGCTTTTAAATAAAGAAACATTTTCCTCATCAACGGGTCTGCAAAGTTCTGGAAGTTTTGAGTGACAGGAAGTTAATGACTTGACCAATCTGAAGAGTAAACTTGGGCATGGATTTTTTACATGATGATTACATTATATTCCAAAGTAGGTATTAAGGTATCAATCACACTGTTGTTTGGTAGGATCTTACAAGGTTGGAGGATTTAAACCTGTGTACCACATTGTTTTCCTAAAAGATGAAAGTAAGGTGATTTTAAAATAGTGATAAATTGGATTTTTCCTTTTCTGTTGATTTCCTGAACATACTTTAGGTTATAAATATAGTCAGTATTTGTTATTCTGTACTTCATAGTGTAACTTACTGAAGTGATTTTTTTTTTTTTAAATCATAAACAGACAACAGTTTTGAAGTGTGAAACAGGAAAGGAGCTGTTTCTGAGCTGCAAAAACTAGTTTCTAAACAGGTAACTTGACATCATTATATATGTTATTGGCCTTTGTATTATAGTTGAAGAAGACCTTATGATGCAGACTGTTATAAAATACCAGTGCGTGTAGTAAACAATCTAGGTTTGTTGCCCTGTTTGCTGTGCTTTTGGCATGCCACTTTGGTCTGCCTTCATACTTTTGTTTGAAAAGAGTCATGTCATTCCTAATTATTAAATACTAGAATAGTTTATGCAATACCTTTTTAAATGTCTTTGTCTTTGCAGAATTTCTTCTTCAGCCCATTTCAGTTTGAATGTGTCCTGTAACAACTATTTGGATAGCCTCTTCTTCTGAATTCATTTACTCTTAAGTCATCTTGTACAACTTTTCTATTAATTGGCTGTTTTTATTTTTTATTCACAAACCTCTACTTTTTGAGCTTATTATATATACTATTGATTGAAGTTTTTTTTTTTTTTTTTTTTTAGCTGTCTAAAATTACTTTAAACATTAGTTTGTATGCACAGTGCATTGTCAAATGCTGGTTATGTAAAGATATTCTCTGACCAGCAGAAAAAAGTCAATGTAAGTTCATTGAGGGAAAGTTAAGTAATTGTTTGCCAAGGACCATTCAGAAATTAAATGACCAAAGGATGAGGATTAGAAGAAATTTTTGTTAGAAGCATTTCAGCAATAATTACTCTTTTAAAAAAAATCTCAGATAATTTAATTCTATTGTTAAAATTTTAAGGCAGACCATTTTTAAAATATGTTTACTATATCCTTGCTTTCCAGGAAAGCAGACAGATCTTCAGCTCCCTTATGAAATAGGCTATCATGAGAAAATATAGATTGGCCATTGATTTATATCTTAATTATAATTCTTGGTATTTTTTTCTTTTAATTGAAAGAGTATAACAATAAAACAAGAAAAGTGGAACTCGGGAAAAGTCAAATGTGAGTTTGTGGATTAGAGTTCTTAACACTGGAGTATGTAATAGGCATTTGGTAAAATAAAAACAGTTATAATATCAGTCATAAAATAATTTTCCTTTTAACACATTAGAGAAGATGGATAAAATAGAATAAAAATATAGGGCTCTTGAGTTAAACTCATTTTAAAAGACCTTCGTTTTCTCAGTAGGAGATTTGGCTATTTGTTTGTAAAGGAGGCAAATGTATGTGAGATTTGGAAAAAATAGAAAGTGTTTGGAATAATCACACTAGGGAATTTATTAAGAAGCCAGAAGGGGGTACATAGCAGTACATTCATCTTACAAATTTAATTCAGTGCCTACAATGTGTGACTTAATGGCTATAAAGTACTAGAGATGTGGCAGTGAGCAAAACAGATAAAGTTCCTTACCTCAGTGAGTAAACCTACATTTTGCAAGTGTGAGTGTGTAGTATGGTATAATATACCTTAATAGTGGACACAGTCATTGCCATTTTATAACTATTTGACTGACCTTACCTTTGAGTTTGAGAGTAGAAGCAAAGAGATTAGGTAATGAGGTTTATCCAGAATTGAATTCATAAAATGGGCAAATAGTTGAGTAGGCCAAGGATGCTAGCAAGTCATTTTTGGAATGGCTCACTTGGGTTTGTATTTGGGGTTGAGTAAGAAAGTGAGGGTTTAATGGATTCCTGGAAAGAGAAATGATCAAGGGGCTGGAAGTATTCAGCAGGGCCATGAGCAAGTGAGAGAAGTAGAATGCAAGGTCTTAGGTTCAGAAAGAGGGATTTCAGAAGTTCAGGATCTTGAACAAATTATCTCTTCAGAGTAGAAATAGTATTGGAATAGAGAAGATGAGATGGATGTTGGAACTGAGGTCAGAGTTTAGAAAAATGGTTACAGATGTTCAGGTCATGAAAGCAGAGAATGAGGTGCAGAGTGAAACCATGAACCTGTTGTTACCAAGAAAAGTGTAAGACTGTCTTGGGATGGACAGTAGGAAATGGTACCCAAGATAGGGAGAGTGGTATTTTTGGTGGTTAATTTGTTCGAGAGAGGAAGGTTAAGCATTGTTAAATAAGAATGGTCTGCAATTGGTATCCTTCCCCCCATGAATCTGAAAGACTAGGAAGAGTAGCATCTTCTTTTAGAAGGGATTTCTAAGGAAATAGTGCTTTTAGAGTGACTTGGGATTTTATTGAATCCAAAGAAGTAGGAGGAGTATTTGGGAACAGATGGAGGATGTATAGGGAGTTTGTATGTAATGGTCCAGTGGAAAGGGATCATAGGAAGAGCTCTTATCAGTAATGAGTATGGGATGGAGTGGCAGTGAAGATTGGGATTGGTTATAGCAGGGCATATAGATGTACCCAGGGAGTTATATGTAATCAGTGATAAGGAAGTGACAGATTTGAATATAAATTGCAGAGAGGGAGAGGTTTTAGCAAGCAGAATTTAATTGACCTCAGGGGCTCTCATTTGCTTTTGTAGAGAGCAAGGATATATTAAATTTTCTTGGTGTGGAAATGCTCTACAGAGCAACTGTACCATAAGATAGACCCAGTGCAATACTTGGTACATAGGTCTAATCAAATTTTTGTTAATTCGAATTGAGTGTTATATATTGTAGTCTATTGTTGCAGTCTATTCATTCTCCTCCCCCCAATACCTTAAGAGTTTTTATTTTTTTTTAATTTAAAGAGGGTAATTATAGAAAGATATCTTAAGTTCTAGAAAATTATTGAAATTTTTAGGAAGTGTCAAATTGAAAGAACCAAGGAAAAGATCTGTATGGTTTTTAGGTACAGAGAAGAAATTGAGAAATTCCTCAAATGAAACTAAACAATCACATAATGCCAGAAACTTATGCATTTTCTTCTCAGTTTCCATTAAAAGTGCTTAGTATGCTTGTGCACTGTATTAAGACTTTCAAAACAGTATACTGGGTATTTCCTTTATATAATTAGTAAAAGAAATATTCCAAATAATGCAACCTTTAGAAAACTTGGGCAGATAAGATAAAGTACCAGCTTTGGTTATTTTGTGACTCTAAGTAAATATTTAGAAAAAAACTTATAGTTTCTACATTATTTTATTTGGATGAGTATTTCTAAAACCTTGATTTACAGCTGTCAGGTGAGAAGTAAGGTATTTCCAAAGACAGTTATGAGTAATTTAATACTATTTGAGAAATAATATCTGAATTTTAAAGATTTTAGGAAAAATAATCTTTTTTCTTTTCTTGATTAATTTCTTCTTTACTTTGTATTTTTATTTCAAAGGTAACTTTAGTCAACCATCGGTATTTTATGGTAATTAATACTGTGATATTCTACTTAGATATATATAATACTTCTCTATAGTAAGAATCCTACAACAGGATTTTCTTCAGAAGGATCAGTCACTGAAAGTAGCTTATAAATTGCCATGGTATTTTTGCATTTCATATCCTTATAAGATAGGGGAACTAAATAAGGCTGTCAAAAATAGCAAAATGAAACCTATAAATAATAGTTTCAGCTTAGTTTAATAGGTCATAGGATGCATAGAAGTGCTTGTTTGATGTAGAAGAATTTTACTCTTATCCCCATTCAGCTTCACATTACCATCATCCATCACTTGTACTAGTTATCTTCCAATGGCTTCAACTTTTCCATCTCATTGTCTTTCTATTAAACCTGCCTGGCAAAATCCCAACCTTGGATGGATTCAATGGAGTGTTTATACCAAGGCTGATGAGCACTTCTGGGGGAAAAAAATTCACACTGCAGATTAGTGATACATTAGTGATGTCAGAGAATGTTACTGCTCTCATCTGAGTCCTTAGTGCTGCCCACGTCACTCTTCCCCAGTCTCTCAGACACTGTCATGTTACCCTTGCACATTTAATGAGCAATCCTTTTTACTTCACCTCACTTAACAAACTCAGCTTCCTACCACCAAATCTGCTAACCAGCCTGTATCCAATTGTATCCCTTCTTTTCTTTTGTTTCAGTAAAAGAGGTGTTCCTTTGCCTCTCTGAAGTTAATCATTTTTCTTACACCCTGGATCCCAGCTGCTCCTGGTTTTTCGGAGACCACACAATTTATCTCCTTTGTCATTTGCATCTTCGTTATCTCCCTCTGTGAGCTCTATCCCAACAAATTTTAAACGTGCTCAAGATACCTTCCTTTTAAGGAAACTTCTTCTTGACCATCGCCACCTGCTTTCCTTCACAGGCTGATTCCTTGAAAAAATCACCTCATTACTTCCTTTATTTTTTCCCTTTCCCATCAATAAATGCATTTGTTATGGAATTGATTCTTACCAAGCTTGTCAGTAACCCCCTTGTTGCTAAATCCAAGTGTACACTTCTCACTGCTTTCCTTATATGACAGAGTAACATCTGGCATTCTTATCATACCCTCCTTCTTTATATACTTCTCCCCATTTCTAGCACATTCTTCTGGTTTTCCTCCTATCTTTCTGTACCTTCTTAGTGTTCTTTTCCTTTCTCTCTTAAATATCAGTGTCTTTCAAGGTTCAGTCTTCTTCTCTTACTCTTCATCTTCTCCCTGAGCCTTCTTTTCCACTTTAAGTTCTTTTATGAGTTGATGATTTGCAAATCTCTCTAGCCTAGATTTCACTTCTGAGAGATCAGTATTTGCCCACTAGACATTTAATTTGGTGGACAGTAGGCATCTCAAATATTTCTAAAACTGAACTCATCTTATCTCAACAGAAACTTGTTTCTTTTCAAATTACTTTGAATGTATCATCCTGTACCTGGTTGTTCAAGCTAGAAATCTGGGAGTCATCCTTTAACTCCTTCCTCCCTGCCTCGTCTCCCACATCATTACAGTCACCAAGTTCTTTGATTCTGCCATAAAAATTTTTCTTGCATTGGTCCTCTTCTCTACATACCTAGTTTTTTGATTATTGGAAGTCTTTCTATACAAGTAATAGTTTATAATCATCATAAAATAATCAAAAACTATATAAATAATTATATTAATGTGTTTACAGAATAAAATTTAGAAGGTAGAGAGACACCTGTAGTTTTAATGGTGACTTTGAGGTGGTTAGAGAGGTTGACATAAAAAAGAAATGACTTGCCTTTGTTTTCTCCCTTTTGTAGGGCGAGATAGCTACTCCCGTAGAGAAATCAGCTGAATGTTAATACACTGAGAATTGACTCACATGCAATTATTTCTTTAGCTTCATACTGATAATTTTACTTCTTTAGGAGTGTGCCTTTTAAACCATGTTTTAGAAACTTATGTTAATAGTGTTCAAAGTCATTAGCCTATAAATAGATCCCTAGAAAAAGCTCTTCATTTTAGGGGGAATTCATCATAATAAAAAATAAGTATAAAACATCTCTGAATATAGTCTTAATAATTTATCTTAAAGTAAACTTACCTTATTACTCAACTGATAGAAAATGTAACATACTCTATTAAAAAAAGAAGAAAAAGGGATTTCCCTGGTGGTCCAGTGTGTAAGACTGCATTCTCAATGCAGGGGACCTGGGTTTGATCCCTGGTCAGGGAACTAGATCCCACATGCCACAGCTAAGAGCCCACATGCTGCAACTAAGACCCGGCACAGCCAAAATAAATAATAAAATAAATAAATATTAAAAAAGAAAATGTAACATACTCTTTTACCAAAAAAATTGGTAAGAGTTTTTCCTAAATATTTTAATAATTTTCTGTTCTAATTTCCATTTTAAGATAAATTGCTTTTAGTAATGTTAAGTATCATTATCACCTCTACTGCTTATGTATTTTTTTGAGCTCCTGTTCTTTAATATTACAGATTATATTAGTACATCTAGAAAAAGGTACTTGTAAAATGTTTCATTTAAATGAGTCATTTCAGTTCACTGGGCATACCTCTTTATGAGTATCAGTTATTTTGCAAAGTTCTTAAATATATTTCTAGTATAAAAAATGATGTAAAATATTGCTGAAAATATATAAGACAGAAAAGGGCAAAAATCACATTCTACCCCTGCAACCAAAAATTGCTTTCATGCAAGCATTTTTTAATATAGTAAAGATACTAACTATATACTTCCTGTTTCTTTCAGATTTTTTTTCTCAATTTGTCATTTACTATTTATTCTCCGTATACTTGGGATTCACTTGTATATGAATCAAATCGCTTGAACATAGTCCTTTTATTTCTGCATTCCAAATAAGTAAAATCTCTATTTTTCAAGTCTGTTCTTTTTTCTTGTCTGTTATTTGATTCTTTCATCTTATTTTTCTGTTTTTAATCTACTAGATAGTATATTGGTGTTATGATATAAGGCAGTCTTTTTCAATTGGGAGGGAATTAAGCTCTAATGCTCTAAGGCTTCTGTTTTTTACTGTGAATTAATTCCCCTTCTGTGTGTCTGGAATGGTGCTGGGTATGTACCATCCTTGGGAGAACTGAGAAAATAGTCACTCAAATCATTTTTCTGTGTTTGTGTTTAAGATGAAGCATCCTAGTTTAGGAAGCCTGTTAAAGCTCTAAATAAACTTTTTTCAACATTGTTAGCAAATTGTCCCAACCACTGAATAATCCAATACCACACAATTGTTGTGAAGATTAAATGATAAACGCATATAAAATATTTAGCATGGTGCTTGGCATATAGTGAACAAAATAGATGTTAGCTATAATTACTTTTTGTCATTAAATTTTTTGAATTGGGTGTATTTGAGGATTTTCTTTTTGGGCGGTACTAATATAACCATATAGATACTTAACGTGGTTGAATATCTTGGGACTAGTTTTCTACTCTCTTGACCTCTCTTGCAACTCTTGCTTTTATTTTTCAGATAATTTTATTTCCAACTACTTGTTTATTCTTCCAGATGGTTTTTAGAATCATTCTGTCAAATTCCAAGAAGAATTCCAGTGGGATTTTTCTTGGTATTTAATTAAGTTTATACATTTAGAAAAAATGGTATTATGTTTATAATATTTAGCCTTTTCATTAGGGGACATTGTTTTTCTGCTTATTCACATTTTCTGTTATGTTGTTTTATAGAGTTCAATACTGCTTCTTATATATGTTTAACTGAATCACTCTGCTGTACAGCAGAAATTAGCACAACATTGTAAATCAGCTGTACTTCAATTAAAAAAATAATTCTTCTTTACATAGGGCAAAACTATATTATTCCTAGATAATTTTATTTTTTTGCCACTGTTATAAGTGATATCATTTCTACCCAGTATATTTCTAACTGGTTATTTGTGATATTTTGAAGTTCTCTACGTTTTTAAAATGAATATTCTTTAAGAATACCACCTTTTCTCTTTTCAGTATTAATATTTGTTTCATCTTTTTCTATTTTGTACAAGCAATTTCAAAACAATGCTAAATAACTAATATGTGTTTTGGTCTTTTATTTAAAAATTGTTTTTAAAGTTTTTTTTTGATGTGGACCATTTTTAAAGTCTTTATTGAATTTGTTACAGTGTTGCTTCTGTTTTATGTTTTGGTCCTCTGGCCAAGAGGCATGTGGGACCGTAGCTCCCTGACCAGGGATCCAGCCTGCACCCCACCCCACCACCCTGCCTTGGAAGGTGAAGTCCTAGCCACTGGACCTCCAGGGAAGCCCCGTATTGGTCTTTTAATAGGAATATTCTTCATATCTTATTTTAAGATCATTGGCTATTGGTTTAAAATATACTTCTTTTCAACTCTTTAGAAAATTTTTAAAGTAACATATGGGGCTTCCCTGGTGGCTCAGTGGTTGGGAGTCCGCCTGTCCATGCAGGGAACACGGGTTTGTGCCCCGGTCTGGGAAGATCCCACATGCCGAGGAGCGGCTGGGCCCGTGAGCCATGGCCGCTGAGCCTGCGCGACCGGAGCCTGTGCTCCGCAATGGGAGAGGCCACAGCAGTGAGAGGCCCGCGTACCGCAAAAAAAAAAAATAAATAAAAAATAAAGTAAAGTAACATATGCTCATTGAGTATAACCTTTAAAAATTTTGAATTGCTACGTTTTACACCTGAAAATTATATGATGTTGTACGTCAACTATACCTCAATAAAATTTTTTTTAAAAAGTAATAAATGCTATTGAAATAAACAGCATAAAAACACACATACCTGTAAGGAAGTACCAATGTATTTGTACTTTTTAAGATTTTTTTCAAATTAAGTGTTGAATTTTATCATTTTTTATTTTGAGATGATAATATTTAACCTGTTTAATGTAATGTATTATTCTAATATATATCCTAGCATTCAAATCCCCATGGGATAGATCCTGCTTTGTCATGGATGGTTAAAAAAATCCTTTTAATATTATACTCTAGTAAGTGGGAGAAGTTAGGATCTTAGAATCAAAGCAACTTGGATTTGTATTCTTTTATGACATTTTTAGCTGAATGACCTTGACAAAATTAACTGACTTCTTTGCATGTTAATGTTAGTATTAGTAAACTGAAAAACCTATTATAATCCTGATGTCTAATGGCTTACCCTGCCCCTTGAGTTACAGATAAAGTTTATCTCACTGTCTCCTCTTTCACTCAGTCCCCCTCCAACCCGAGCAGTTCCATACCCAGTGGAAATACAAAGTCCTCCACAAGATCATGTAGAAATCTTATTTTCTCATGATCATCTATGCTTCTGAACCTTTGCTTGTACTATTGCTTCTTCCATTTCTCAGCTCTTTGACCCAGGTGTGAAATTTAGTACCTTCCTTGATTTTCACAAAATCCCCACTTTTTTTTAGTGGGGAGAATTTGTGACTTCAGTAGACTATATCAAGATCTAGGGAAAACTATGAGGTAGCAGTAATAAAATTTAAAATAGGGCAGTAGGGGGACTTCCATGGTGGCACAGTGGTTAAGAATCCGCCTACCAGTGCAGGGTACACGGGTTTGATCCCTATCTGGGGAGATCCTACATGCCGTGGGGTAGCTAAGCCCATGCGCCGCAACTGTTGAGCCTGCGCTCTAGAGTCTGCGAGCCACAACTGCTGAAGCCTGCATGCCACAACTACTGAAGCCTGTGCTCATAGAGCCCGTGCTCCACAACAAGAGATGCCACCACAGTGAGAAGCCCGTGCGCCTCAACGAAGAGTAGCCCCCCGCTCGCCGCAACTAGAGAAAGCCCACAGGCAGCAACGAAGACCCAATGCAGCCAAAAATAAAATAAATAAATAAATAAATTTAAAATAGGGCAGGAGACATCACTATGTTTAAATGTTTTTAGCCACTGTATTCTTGGTTTTTATCGGCCATTTCACCTACCTGGTCCTGTTTCTCTCTTGCTGCTTTCTTTTCATCTTGCTTACCATTACCTTCCCATTAAGACCAAACCTTTCTTCATGTTCCATGCAGAGCCATTCTGCCTTCTTTGAATCTTTGACACAAAACAAATGCCCAGGTCTTTGGGGGTATTAGTTTCTTTTCGAAGAGCAGTTTTGGTTCTAGCTATTAATAACTTTTTCCTACCTGATTACTCTACCTTTTAGGATTGTGTTGAATAAATTAAATTGAATAACCTTAAAGCATGCAAGCCAGCTGACACAGTGGATATTCTGAGATTTTTCCTTCCCCTCCCCATCACTTTGGCTACTTAATGCATGCTAATCGTACTATGCCTATGGCAGCTAAATCATTTCGTCTGTGATGTGTAGTTGACAGTGCCTCTTTTATTTCATAAAATCAGCTTTTCTGATACTCTTTCATATTGCTAAGCTTCATGGAATTATTTAAATTACAATTTGTTTTTATGTGTTAGGAAAGTTAGTTTTCACTTGTTTTGCAGAACATTAATTATAAAAGCCAGTATGGCCACAGGAGGAGGTCCTTTTGAAGAAGGCATGAATGATCAGGATTTACCAAACTGGAGCAATGAGGGTGTTGATGACCGACTCAACAACATGGTAGGATATCTTACTATTGATGGTGTGTCGTTGGCTACTAATGTTAGAATGCAACTTTCCCCTGACTTAGCCAAGTCATACTCACTGAAACTCTTTGAAAACACATTTTTTCTTGCTGTCCAAGATATTAAATGACCCTAGGCTATTTGTTATATTACTTTAAGACATTTTTGTTTGTAGGTAACATATCAACTTGAGTTAGCTTAAGCCAAAAAGGAGATTTATTACAAGGATATAAAGATATTTTATGGAAAACAACTTAAAGGAATATAGCTGGGTTTTAGGAAGGGACTAGGAAAAGCAACCAGAAAGTTGTCAAGAATTACTTTTTCATTACGCTGACTCTTTGCTTCTGTGTGCCTTTGCTTAACACAACTTCTTTTCACACAGCAGTTTTCTCTCCTCTCTGGTCCATGTGGTATACTATGGCTGCCCCTTCATTCTAAAGTTTTCAGCTATGGCTGCAATTATATACTGACTAGTTATCTCTTAGTTCCAATTTGAAATTTTAACATATGATTATCCCAATTTGGATTAGATATGCATCTCTTTTCCAGTCATCTATGGCCAGGATTGGGTGGGGTAAGTAGAACAAGAGGTTGGCAGTAACACCCACACATGGATTGGGGTGGAGGGACAGTTTGTAGAGAAAGGAGTTTTATTATAAAAGAGAAAACTATCCCAAAAGATTTTACTAGAGTAAAACTAAAAGACTCTTCCAATATGGATAAAGTGGGAATTTATACCTTTTTTGTTGAATGCCTTATGTGAGTATAGCTAAGTAAATAAAAATGTTTTCTAGTTAAAATATTAAGCATTTTTTTGGGCTTCCCTCGTGGCGCAGTGGTTGAGAGTCCGCCTGCCGATGCAGGGGACATGGGTTCGTGCCCCAGTCCGGGAAGATCCCACATGCCGCGGAGCGGCTGGGCCCGTGAGCCATGGCCGCTGAGCCTGCACGTCCGGAGCCTGTGCTCCGCAACAGGAGAGGCCACAACAGTGAGAGGCCCGTGTACCACAAAAAAAAAAAAAAGAAAAAAAAATTATTAAGCATTTTTTGTCATTTCATATTAGACCTTATCATGTAGTACATTGTTGCCTATAGAAAATAATAGTTATATTTATTGCTTACTATATGCTAGGCACTGTGCTAGCTGTTTTATGTACGTTTTTTCTTAAAAAATTTTTTTTATTGAAGTATAATTGCTTTACAATATTGTATTAGTTTCTGCTGTACAATGAAGTGAATCAGCTATATGTATACCTATATCCCCTTCCTCTTGGACCTCCCTCCTCCGCCCCCATCCCACCCATCTAGGTTGTCACAGAGCACCGAGTTGAGCTCCCTGTGCTATACAGCAGGTTCCCACTAGCTATCTATTTTACTCACGGTAGTGTATTTATGTCAAACCTAATCTCCCAGTTTGTCCCACCCTCCCCTTATGTATGTTATTATTAATCGTGTTTTAAAGGCGACACTATTTTAGAGATTAGGAAACTGAGATCTTGGGAAGTTTAATAAATTGCCTGGGGTCACACAGTGGGGCGTTTCTTCCTATAACAATAATTGCTTTAGAACACAGGTTGATTCCAGATCTGTCTACCTATATATACTGACTTTAAAGGAGGCCAGTAAAGATATATATAATTTATTTCACTATTCAGTTTATAAATAGTAAGGAACCATTTTTAAAAACGCTTTTGAAAATATTCAGACTGATGCTAGGTTTGGAGTTTGGGTATTTGTATTTGTTAATGACCTATGATAGGAAAGTAATTATTTTCTGAATAATTATAATTTCAGCACAGTTTGAAATTTAGGCTAGGTGTAGCGGAGGGAAAATGGGTTAGTACAAGTAAATAATTGTCTCTAAGACTATGTATTTATGTGAAAAATGTTTGTCATTTAAAATTTTAAGACCAAAAATTTTTAAGTGTACCAAAATATTTTCCTGATTTGATAGAGGCCAGATTAACCTTTGCCTGTACTTTTTTTTAAAGGATTGGGGTGGCCAACAGAAGAAGGCAAATAGATCATCAGAAAAGAATAAGAAAAAGTTTGGTGTAGAAAGTGATAAAAGGGTAACTAATGATATTTCTCCGGAGTCATCGCCAGGAGTTGGAAGGCGAAGAACGAAGACTCCACATACATTTCCGCATAGTAGATACATGACGCAGATGTCTGTTCCCGAGCAGGCAGAATTAGAGAAACTTAAACAGCGGATAAACTTCAGTGATTTAGATCAGGTTTGTAAATTATTTTAAAAATCAAGTTATGGCTGTGGAAAATATTGGCAATAGACTAAATAGATTGTCTTAATAAATTTGAGCTGTTTATTTCCTTTTTCTTAGTTTCTGTGCATATGGAGAGAATGTTAATCCGTTGTGATGGTACTGTGTTCTTTGGAGGGCAATAAAGTCCTTATTTCTAAACTTGCTGAGGACAAGTCTCTTGGGACTTTATTATTATACTATATGACTAACTTAAATGATTTCATTTTGAAACTAAATTATGCATGCTAGTAACTGAGTAAGGTTGCTGTTAAGCAAAAGGGAATATCCAGTTTAGAATATTTGTCATTTGTTAAGTGTGGGATGTGCTGGCTTATCTCAAGTTTAGAATAAAACAGTTGTTTGTATTTATAATCACTGAAATCAAGTTTAGAACTAAAAGCAAGTAGAAATGATAATGAACTCTTAACATTTTACTGTCACATCTGTACTTCATAGAGATAAGTTTTCCAAATATGCATAAAGGTAGATTCAAGTCTGGTATGATGGTGATGATCATATATCATTTAGTCACCTATGTGTTAATTATTGAGCATTTACTGTATGCCGGGCACTGAGTTGAGTACTTTGTCAGACAGTGCTTCACATTGACACATCTTGTTTTTAAAATTTATTTATTTATTTTTGGCTGCGTTGGGTCTTCCTTGCTGCGTGTGGTCTTTCTCTGGTTGTGGCAAGCAGGAGCTACTCTTCCTTATGGTGCGCAGGCTTCTCATTGCGGTGGCTTCTCTTGTTGAGGAGCGCGGGCTCTAGGCACGCGGGCTCAGTAGTTGTGGCTTGCGGGCTCTAGAGCGCAGGCTCAGAAGTTGTGGCACATGGGCTTAGTTGCTCCATGGCATGTGGGATCTTCCTGGCCCAGGGATCAAACCCGTGGCCCCTGCATTGGCAGGTGGATTCTTAACCACTGTGCCACCAGGGAAGTCCTACATTGACACATCTTTATGTTGATGTTCATATTAATTAACATTGATTCATTGGGTCCAAAGCCTATGTTATATTCTGTGATCAAGTATGACTAGCAATATGAGTTATAAATATGATTCATAATCCTGCTACTTCATTTAGACTAGTCTTGCTCATATTCATCATTTGAATTGTCTGACAGAATGAGGCCTAGGATGTGATAATTGAATTTTGATATTTTACTAAAAGAATTTTGTAGGTCTGAAGCTGTTTTGAATCTTACAGCAAATCTGTTTATATGCACCTTGTGAATCAATATCTGATGGTAAAAGTAAGAACATTGGATTTTTTTAATTTTGAAAGATTAATGTTTGTGGGATTTGGTTTCTTTTTCATATATAGAGAAGCATTGGAAGTGATTCTCAAGGTAGAGCAACAGCTGCTAACAACAAACGTCAGCTTAGTGAAAACCGAAAGCCCTTCAACTTTTTGCCTATGCAGATTAATACTAACAAGAGCAAAGATGCTGCTGTAAATCCTCAAAAGAGAGAAATGATTGGATCAGCACAATGTAAAGAGTTGTTTGCTTCTGCTTTAAGTAATGACCTTTTGCAAAACTGTCAAGTCTCTGAAGAAGATGGGAGAGGAGAGCCTGCAATGGAGAGCAGCCAGGTGATAAAACTTCTTTCTTTTGCTCTTTGCTTTCATAAATCTCAAAGTAGATTCATTAAGATTTAAAAAAAATATTGGGTTATGCACATAGGAATTTTAGGTAGAATTAAAGTACTTCTCTGACCTTCCTCATTAATCTATCAGATTTACTCAAATTGGCGTAAATTTCTTTTTACCAAAATGATTGTAGAAATGGCATAGTAAGGTAAATTAAGACTTCTGTTCATCTGCCAAATGCTGTATTGCTAATTTTTAGTGAAGAGCAATTGGGAGCAATGTGATTAATAGATTGCTGTAGAAATTTTTTTAAATGGTTGTATAATTTTTTGAAAAAATTATTTTTCAAAAGTATCTTAATTTTTAAAATTTATTTATAAAGAAATACATAAACAGTAGAGAAATTTATATAAATGTTTGATACGCAGTTTTATAAAATGAAGTTCCCAAGTAATGAAACTAAAACACATTTTGAAATTTTTAAGTTAACAGTAATTGGAATTGTTAGTATTGTCTGTTATGTTTTGATTAAATTCTAAATTTGATTCAGATCTTTTGCATGTATGAATTCACCCAATAAACCTAGAAGTATCTTTAGTTATTTGAAATTAAAATCTATAATTATAATTCCCCCCCCCCACCCCAAATATTTCCCTTGCAGATTGTAAGCAGGCTTGTTCAGATTCGTGACTATATTACTAAAGCTAGTTCCATGCGGGAAGATCTTGTAGAGAAAAATGAAAGATCTGCTAATGTTGAGCGCCTTACTCATCTAATAGATCACCTTAAAGAACAAGAAAAGTCATATATGAAATTTCTCCAAAAAATTCTTGTAAGTTTTGGACCCTTTAAATAACGTATTGAGTTATTTTTGTAGTATATCAGTGTACATGTACTGATGACATTCTGATGCCACCCCAGAGGAGTTAATATATTTTCAAAAAATCGTGCCATCCATTATAACATTTTATTGCCCTTTTTAATAGTTGTATGATTTATACCGCTAAAATATTTCAGGCTAGAGAAAATGAGGAGGAGGATGTTCGGACTATAGATTCAGCTGTGGGATCTGGTTCTGTAGCTGAGAGCACATCGCTAAACATAGATGTGCAGTCTGAGGCTTCAGATACCACGGTAAGCGGCTTTTTAGTAATTAAAGTGCTGGAAATGAAGATATAAAGTTTTCCCCCGTTTTTCACGATGATATTTTTGTAGGCATTCCTTAATGAAAAGTTTATCTCAGGGAAGAAACCCTCAGATTGTTAATGCTGTATATATTCTTTTTGAACATGGAAGTTTAAAAGTTTTATTTATTAGCATTAAAAATAGTTTTAATGGTTGATTAAATCTAATAATATCTGATCTTCAATTTGCAGAAACCTGGTTTTTCTAGTTTGTTTCATTAAGCACAGCTTTACTCATTTTAAGAAGCATTGGGAAAGTTAAAATTCATTGTGGATGTAAGAGCTATAAGTACGGTGTCATTGCTTAGCATGTCGTCTGTTGGAAAAGTCTCCAAGTTAATTTCCCATTGAGGAACCATTTTAAGGCTGTTAGGATTCTCATTTCTCAGGCTAGCTTAGAACGGAAGCAAAACCAGACGACTGATAAATTGAGATGAAAATGGGACAGGGTAGCATTTACTTTGGGATTTATTCCAGTGAGAAAAATACTATAAATTCTGACTCTGCAAAATGGAATGTATCAAAATACTGTCTTTTGGAAAAATAATCAGAAATTTACAGAACTTTGAGGAAAGATTTATAAAATAAACTTAGTTCGTAGAAGTTAGTATGAAACTAGTATACTTTTAAGCATTTTAATTTTAGCAGATGAACCTACAACCATGCATTAGTAAACTTGAAAGCCTGTTATCAGTAATGCCTTTCTTGTGAAAGGATAGCCACGTGTATCTTTTGTGTCCGAGGTATGTTCCAAAGTACCATTCAGCATTAGGAATTTGAGGGTTTGTTTCCTTTTAATATTGACCTGCATAGTTTCCTGTCTGCCTCCTTTCTCTTCCTTGCCCTTCCTGATTTGAAGAGGAAATTTGAATTTTTTTTCTCTCCATTATTTTCACCAGGAGATGCTCAGAGGGCTTGATCCAAATGGTTGTTGAAGAATGGATTCTACTGCGGGGAAATTGTTTTTCTATTTACAGTGGTGCAGGGAATAATTTCTTTCTCACATTTCATTCCAGCAGAAGTGGAAGGGTTGGGGCATGTCGGTAAAGGAATTCTGTTGGAGAGGAGTGGGAAATGATATAGATGATTATTATAACTTATATGCTAGTGTGTATCGTATTCCCCATGATGAGAATTTCTTTCATATCATTAAATCAGGAAATTTTGAAAGTTAATAACAGCAGAATAAATGTTGAAATATGCTTCAGCAATTGTTGTATAGCTTATTGCCTAGGATATGATATTCACTTAATTATAATAAGCCCAGAGTCTAGTCTATAGGAATTTAAAAGTCTAACTTAAAGTTTTATTGCCACTTGGGGGAGGGTGGATTGATTTTCTAAAAGATGGACTTGTAATTTTTTATATTTATTTACAAGACTGGCTTATATGTTAAACAGGAGTTTGTGTTAAGAAATTAATATGTTACACTATTTAATAAAGGAGGCATCTTTTAGTCTGAGAATTCGGCCGTGCATTGAGGACAAACTAGGGAACTCAGCTTCACAAGAACAGGTTTCAGACATTGACGTTACAACAAGTCCAAAAGGGAAAGGTGACAGACCTCCTCAGAATGACAGGGAACTGAGGCCTAATAGGAAATATAGCCGAAAACGTGGATTTCCCTCAAAGGTATACTTCACAATATTAACTTGGGAAGTCTCTAAATGAGCACCTCTTTTGTTCATATTTCCTCTCCTTTATTTTCTTTTTTGTTGTTGCTATTAACTTTTAAATATGTACGTTAACATGGTTAATTGTACTGTAATTTGCATTAGTAAAATGCTGTCCCTTAGTGTTTTTTCCTTTTCTGCTTTCTTATTCTCCTCTCCATGGATTATGTGTGGCAGCTGTTTTTAATTTGTATTAACAAAGGACTTGAAACTTAATCCATTTTCCTTTTTTTGCTGTTGAGAACTCAAAATATAACACATTCTTAAACCTTGACCATTAGTTGCCTTTTGTCTCTGATATTTGTGTTCATGGATTAAGATGGTATTTTTAAGTTTTGTCTTATTTCCTGTAGTCATTCATTAAAGAAAGAAAAAATAGAGCAAGCAATTAGCTTTCCTCTTTTTTTAATAATGAAATATTGGGTTGGCCAAAAATTCGTTTGGGTTTTTCCCTAACATCCTATGGAAAAACCCAAACGAACTTTTTGACCAACCCAATATTTTTAGTGTTTTTTTGTTTATATTTTTCTTCCCATTGGAAATCCCTTCTTCCATTCTGTTTTTAAAAAAATTATCCAGTTGACTTGTTTCCTGATGTTTTTGCTACTTTTTTCTCCAAAGTTTGCTGTAAATGTTCTTTCTTTTAATTTTCCATGATTTGCATAAAGGCACTCAGGAAAGGTTTAAAGACAACTATTTGTGTAGTTCCACTTAAAACAGTTTGAAAAAAAATAGCATTTGTAAAAGTGTTCATATTTGACAGGAGTAAAGTACTATTTTAATAATTGAGTATAGATAAGACCAATTTCCTATGTTTTATTACTAGCTTATTACCTAGGATTAGGCTTTCCTTTCTGTTATGTACATATTTTATATTTTTGTGGCATTTAAAAATGACAAAGTTTAACCTCTAGATATTATGGTGTCTCCCCGCTCTCCCACAAGAGTTTGAAGATATAGTTTGAAGTCAGCTATAGTGATCTTACTATAAAATGTTAAGCAAAAGGTGTCCCAGTTCAACAGAATAGTAAAGTAGCTGATTATTTTTAAAACTACTAGCATTGGAGAAGAGAAAGTGAATGGGGGAAAATAGATCCTTTGGAACTTAATGTTCCTTTCTTAAGTCTTCTGAATAGTGACAAACAGAACTTGAGTTGACAGTTACTACAGCATAGCATCTCCCAGTTTTACTTTTTTCCCCTAAGGCGTTAGGTTTGCTTTTAAGAACCACTTTTCTGTTTTTAAGTTTCTTTGAATAATGTCCTTATAAATATTATTTTCTCTTGAACTTCTTTCTGGAGTTTATTTTAATTTGATTCTTTTTAATCTTTTGATTCTTAGGGCCATCCTAGGGTAGTTCTATCAGTACTGTGTTCATAAAATGATTTCATTTTCTTAGAAAAAACCCTAATTCCCACTGACTGACTTTATTCTTTCTCTGTTATGCAGAATCTGTTGTTCTCCCCACCTACCTTCATTCCCTCCTTAACATCCTTTCAAAATGTAGTATTCTGTTAGAAGACTAGGGAAAAAAGTTGGTGTCTTAACTGAGGTTCAGAGCTTAAAGCAACCTTGTGAGTTGCAGCTTGATAGGAGATAATTGATATTCTTGAGTTGCCTACAAGGGCAGAGTCCATTTTATGAAATATTTTATAGACACGATGACGTTGCATAATTTTTAAAAAGAGCTTTCCCTGAATACCCATGCCCTCATTGTTTTCCCATACTCATCTTTCCCCCACACTTAATCTCAGCTCTTAGAGCATTCATAAGCTTTTAAAAATACCATCTACCCATTTTTTGCTATCGTTTTTATCATTTCTAGTTACTTCATGTGGGCTAGATTTGTCTCCCAAACTAGACTATGCTTCTTCAGAGATAGTTTTAAATACAGAAGACATAGTCTATGGATGTAATTTTGGGGCAGATAGTATGATGTGAAAAAACACTAACCTAGAACTTAGGAATCTGATTTCCCCTCACTGTGATATTGGATAAATCACAGCTTTATCTTCTCTGGGCTTATAGTTTCTCACCTTTCAGATGACAAAACTTAGAATACATATTAACTGAAGTACTTTTCAGCCATAAAAATCTATTTGGATCCATGAAGAATTATTGGAAGAACATCAGTTGAGTAGAGGAAAGGAAGACTTAGGGTTTTCTGAAATGTGTTACCTGTATGCAACTCGAGATTTCATGCTTAAGTTATTTTTTTTAATTTGTAAACTAAGAATGTACTTACTGAAAGTGACTCAGAACGTTTAAATGAAAATATGTGTTTGAAGGATGCGTATAGTCCTGGCCTCCTTTTTTGGATTTCTATTCCATGCACCATCTTCTTGCCATGTTTTTATCCCCAGGTATTTTTATTACCATTTTCTCATCTTCGCTTTCTTTATATTTGATTGTAGTTCCACCCACCTCCCTCAGTTCATCTTTTCTAATTATTAGTCTGAAATGTTATTTATGTGGATGCAAAAGTTATAAACTTTTGTAATAAAACTCCACTAATTTCAAAAATTGTTGGGAATTCATCTTTGGATTAGTGAAAAATCTGAAGTTCAGAATTCTTTATAATTAGAGTATTAAAGTTTTGCAAATAAATGTGACTAACAAGGATTCAAGTTCTTTTTAAAAGTTTGCATTTTAAAGGGTAAGAAACCATAATATTAAATTGTTTAGTAAGTTCTTCAAAATTAGATAGCTTTAAGGTTAGCTTGAGGTCTAAACTATTTTTGAGGTGGGAGGATTATGAATTAGATGGAGATAATGCATTCTTGATGGTTTTCTTTTATCCTAGATGACTTTTTGCCTTATTTGTGTAATGTTTCTTTTCTTAGTCACTTATCACTGATGCTTTGTTGGAGTATTTGATTGATGTCAACCTGGAGAGATTTCTCCAAGTTGTTCCACTGAAATCTGTACCTGATTGGGTTTGGTTTTATATTTTACTAGTGACTTTGATGAAATTAATTTGGATCAGATCTGAGATGGCTGCCTATCTCAGATTGATAGTTATCTCTCACCCTTCAAATTATTTTTTCAAGATGTAAATAGTCTTGAAATGAGCAAGAACTAAGAAGATGAATTTTCATAGGAATGAATGTAATGTTAACTAGGTAACTCCACTTGTATAAGATGGGAGAGAACTGAGTAAATTGTACTTGATTTGAAAATGGCTTTAGTTTATTGGAAAGTCTCCAGTAAATACTAGCTTAACCAAGGTACATTATTTCTCTTCCATGTTCATAAAGTCTAGTTGGCCAGTCCTGGATAGAGCACTGACCTGGCTTCTCTGATACCTACATCAGACATTCTAACTGTAGTCTTCTACTTCCTATTTGAGCTTCCTTTCTTTGAGTTCTTAATTCTGAGCCATGTAATTATTTTTATTGCTTGCCAAGTTATCACAGTTACTCATTCTTATTTACAATACTAATGAGTCCTACTTGGGGAGGTAAAGAGAAGAGGTTTTTGCAAAGTATCGTTAAGGAATGTTACCCAGAAGGGAATTTCTCTGGAGCCATCTGTGTTCTCCATAATTTTTCTTGGAATTAAATGTACATAGGGAGAACAGATCAGTTCATTTTTACTTTGAAAAGAAATCACTGAGGTTTATTTTCCTTGTTAACTTTGGTCAGAGCCAGGGGAGATCATTCATTTAAAGTCTCCAATTTGGTAGCAATGCAAATTTAAAATTGACTATTTCTAAGTTAATAGAAATATTTTATGTAAATATTAGCTAAAATCATTAAACTTTTAAGATACAGAATTTTTTAAAAGGCAAATCAGTGATGAAAAATACCATTATGGTATACAGTTCATGCATAATTTGTCTTATTTAT
This sequence comes from Monodon monoceros, assembly GCF_005190385.1. Taxonomy (NCBI): domain Eukaryota; kingdom Metazoa; phylum Chordata; class Mammalia; order Artiodactyla; family Monodontidae; genus Monodon; species Monodon monoceros. The sequence goes on from NW_021703773.1 coordinate 18,126,879, forward strand.
TGTTTCCAGGTTGTATTTAACTTTCTCTCTTTGATTAATTGACTTCATTTTTTCTGGTTGGGTTACACTTGAATAGTTTTAAGATTAACATTTAAAATTTTATAATTCCTTATAAGTGGCACCTATTTAATCTGTTCCTCTTTTAGGCAAAATGTTATCTTTTGGGGGGAATTTCAAAGTAATTTATGTCCTCAGACTCAGCATTAAATGAGCATCTTTTGAAAGAAAAAATAGTAATGATATCTTTGATGCAAAAGATAATATTTTTTCTTTACTGTATGATAATATAAAGTGATGCAAGTAAATTAAAGCCTTTCACATCAAATAATCAAATAAGAAGTATATTTTTAAAATTTCCATCCGTAGTTAGAAAATAGTTGGTTTGTTTTTGTTTTGTTGGTTTTTAAACATCACTTCTAGGAATGGGGCAGAAGAGTTTTTTAGTCTGGTCTTTCTCCAGGGCTACTTTTAGGGCATTAGCCTGGTATGATCTGCTCTTCCTTTTCTGTAAGGCCTGGCCTGGATCCCTCATTCGTGTGTGTGTGTGTGTGTGTGTGTGTGTGTGTGTGTGTGTGTGT
>NW_021703773.1:18127466-18147393 GCF_005190385.1 Monodon monoceros
GTGTGTGTGTGTGTGTGTGTGTGTGTGTGTGTGTGTGTGTGTGTCGGCCTTCCTGCCTTCCTTTTTGTATGCCTTTTCTTTTATTTTCTTTTTGTTAATTCTTCATGCTAAGCATATGCATATGGTCTTTTACCTTGAAATTACCTAACTACCTAATTCTTAACATGACAGGCTGTCTCTGTGTCATCATTTTCTTTTTCTTTCAAGTCTGTATCTAGGGTTGTATATTTAATACTAATTTATTATCTATGTATGTACCTTGCCGTTGGTAGTTGAAATAGGAACATGGATTTTAAAAGATATAAGTGTTGTTGGTCTTATTTTTCAGGCCAGAGATCCTCAGCAGGAGCCTATGGAAGAGATAGAAAATTTGAAGAAACAACATGATTTATTAAAAAGGATGTTACAGCAGCAGGAGCAGCTGAGAGCTCTGCAGGGACGACAAGCTGCTCTTCTTGCTCTGCAGCATAAGGCAGAGCAAGCTATTGCTGTGATGGATGATTCTGGTATGCCACCATCTTAGAATGTTGTTATAAATAAGGCTCAATAAATCATGATATGATTGCAAGGTGGATGCTGGTTATTATATAATTAGATCTTGATTGTTGTCTAGTTTAGAAACCTACATGTGAGGCTTACCCTGTCCTGTGCTTTTCTCTGGTTATGCAGAAAAGGTTGCAGGGACAACTCCTGGCCATCATACTGTACCGTGCAGACAGCCAGCTCGCTCTCCTTTTCATCAGAGAGTACCCTTAAGAGGTAAAAGGGACAGGATGTAGTTTTGTTTTTGTACCTCAAATTTATAGGGCTCTTGTTGCTTATATTTCTGCCTTTTGTACTTTATTTAACTAGGATTGCTGTACTTTGCTTGCCTGCCAAGGAAGGGTTAAAACCTTAAGTGAGGCAGTGAATAAATGTAAGCTTCTTTGGCTTCTGACATGAGTAGTGAGGTATCCAGTTGTATGCACTAGTTCCTTTGAACTAAATTTATATCCTATCCAGTCTCCCTGAGACTCAAATGTTCTTTTCTTTCTCCTTCTTTCCCTCATAGCCATGTATCACTTAGATGGAAATTGTATTGAATTCTTTTTTTTTTTTCATTTTTAAAAAAATTTCAGCTTTATTGCGGTATAATTGACATATTATAAGATATTTAAAGTATACATCTTAGTGATTTAAGTTTTGTATTTTTGGATCTTGTTTAAGAAACCTTTCCCCATCCTTTGTATTGAATTCTTTAGTATTGAGTCTAACTTTATAGTTTGTCTTGTTATTGGCAAACCTATGTGTTTAATTTCTCATTAAGTTGAAAACATATTGTTACTTATTAAAACTTAAAGCCAAATTATATTTTCTAGTAGTCTGTCATTACAGTCTAATAATAATTTATCTCCTGTGAGCTCTCCATTTTAGGTCCTTACTGTGGTTACCCTGTTGTTACTCAATTTATCGTGTTGTCCACACCTAGCCCACTGGCTCAGCCTTCTGATCACTGTTATATGTAATTTAATTTTGCATTTTCATAAGGAACTTTATGACTTGCAAGTAACTTACTCTTTTGTAATAATTATATAGTCGTATAGAATATATATGTATAGTATATAATAGTATGTAATATGCAAATTTTCATCCCCATTTTTCCCTTGCAAAATTCAAAGTATCATTAGCTGTTAGATTTAGGAAAAAACAAAATATTTTAACAATGACAAATACAGTTCGGTTAATGACCAACTTTTAAAATATTTTTCAAGATTGGAGTATCAGATTTCAGAGACTTTCTTGTGATAGTTATGTTATTTCAAATAGTTATATTTACGTCATCTCATTTGATCACCACAAAACTGTAGGTTAGTCGCCAGGGCTTTTTTTATAATTCTCACTTTAGAGAGAAGGAACTCTAACACAGAGCTCGTGACTTGCCTAGGCTTATATGGAATTTTAGTAGAATCAGATTTCTTGAGTTCCAGGTCAGGGGTCTTCTATTTCTGAATATAAACCTTTATTCTTAAGTAAGCAGATAATCTTTCTTTCTTTCTTTTTTTTTTTTAATGTACTATTATGAGACAAGCACCAGGAGGAGAATAAACAGGAGTTAAAATTTGAATTTATTTTATGTACTATTTCAAAAAGAATTTTAGGTTAATGATTGAAAACAGATTTTCTCTTGTATGAGATTTTTGCAGGAGAATACTGATGAAAAAACAAACTTACAGTAATCTTTAGGTATATAAGAGAGGCAACATAATTGTCATGGGAAAGAGTGTTCCTTTAACCATTTAACTAGCAAGTTGTGTGTTATCTAGACTGTAATTGCTTTTTTTTTCCCCAAGTACTTTGGACTGGATACATGAGAATCTACCCTGCCCTGTAATTCTAATTTCTCATTGAAAAAGCTAATATTTTCCTTCAAAACAGAAACAGTTTATAGTCATTGTCTCTTTTAGAGCTGGAAAGATAAGCATGGGGTGGTTGAGTAATAGAGAGTAACTATTATGAAAATTGTCATCAGAATACTGCCTTAGGAAGATAAAAACTGTGGTCTTTTAGTATGACTTGTATCACAAGCAACTCCTTCAATAAATTATCTGTTCTACAGTAGGGGTCGGCAAACTATATATAGCCAGCTGGATTTGGCCCACTGCCTGAAATAAGATTTTATGGAACACAGCCATGTCCATTTGTTTATGTATTGTATATAGTTGCTTTTGCCCCACAGTGGCAGAGTTGGGTAGTTGAGACAAGAACTATATCTCCACAAAGCCTAATATGTTTACTATCTGAATCTTTAAAAAAAGTTTGCCAGCCCCTGTACTAGAACATTGATTCTGTTGGGGAGGTGGGGATTGAGACTGGTCAGAATTAGCTGTGCTTTTTCAGACGAACCACTTTGCCCACCACGCCTCCAACCCAACCTGGTGGACCTTCCCACACCCGGACTCTGTTGAGTCACTATTCTTAATTGGGATGTAACAGTATCCCTCCTTGAATGTTGGGAAGGAAAAAGATGAACCACTATACTAGAGTTTTGTGAGTGTCCCTTTATTTTCAGGTTAGATGGAAACTTATAAAATGATTGGTTGACAGATAAATCTGAGGGTTAACTAGTTTCAAATTACGTTGAGATTTTTTAAATTTCTTTTTTCCCCCCAAATTTCTTTTTAGCTTCTCAGAAATTAAAGTGTTGTTTTTTATTTATTTGCTTTAATGAATTATTAAATTATTTGCTTGAATGAAAGTTGTTAACTTCCTTTCCAGTTGTAACAGAAACTACAGGTAGCCTATCTGGAGTCAGTATCACATCTGAACTAAATGAAGAATTGAATGATTTAATCCAGCGTTTTCATAATCAGCTTCGTGATTCTCAGGTAACTTCATTTTTTTGGTATACTGGATTTAAAATCACATTAACTAAAGCAGTGCTTCTCAAATTTTACTGAGCATACATGTCACCTGGCATGATTGTTAAAAAATGTAGATTTCTGGTCAGTGGGATCCCCCCACCTCCAAAATTATGATTCATACATTTGGGGTGGGCTTCCCACCATGTGATTCCAGTGCTGGAAGTCTCGGGACTATGCTTTGGGAAACACTAATTTAGAGGAAATATCTACTTTGAATGAAGTGATTAGTGAAATTTCCCCTTTGTATGCTCCTAGATGACACATTCTTATTTCACCTTTAAGATTGTTAATAGTCACAACTGTTAAGTTAGTGTGAATCTATGTTTTTGCAATGTTTTACTAACAATTTTAAGGAAGCTCTTAAGTTTAATTTCAGAGTTAATAAGTGTTATAATTTGATGACCTTTGTAAATAATTATATAAATGCAAAATTTCAGTCTGTTGAGTGAGAAAGGGTGAATTAGTACCTTTCCACTGGAAATCGGTATAATTGACAATGCATTATCTTCTGTCTGCTGACCCAAGTTTAAATGAAAGAAGATGATCTAACTACTTTGGAGAGTTGTTTAGCAATTTCTAGTACATTTTTCCTAGTGACCCTGTTCAAAAGGAGATGCATACAAGAATGTTCATGGCAGCATTGTATTAATAGCAAAGCAGAAACAATCTAAATGTCCATGAACAGGAAAATGGATTAGTAAGTTATGATATATACATAGAGTGAAATCCTATAACCAGTTACAGGAAATGAACCAGAGCTAATGAATGAAAATGCAAGTTTAAGAAGGATACCACTTAGCTTACGTTTTAAAATGTGTAGAGTGTGTTTTTTTTTTTTTGCGGTACGCGGGCCTCTCACTGTTGTGGCCTCTCCCGTTGCGGAGCACAGGCTCCGGATGCACAGGCTCAGCGGCCATGGCTCATGGCCCCAGCCGCTCCGCAGTACGTGGGATCTTCCCGGGCTGGGGCACGAACCAGTGTCCCCTGCATCGGCAGGCGGACTCTAAACCACTGCGCCACCAGGGAAGCCCGCAGTATTTTTTTTTTTATGGATACCTTCATAGGTATTACAAAATAAAAATACATTTGAGAATGGTAGGTGTCTAATTCCAGATTGTGGTTATCTCGAGAGAGTAATGGGGTCAGGATTTCTATGTATAAAGTTTTAGCCATTATCTGTAATATATTTCTCTTAAAGAAAGAATTGATGCAAATGTGGCAAAATACTAAAATTTGACTAAGCTCGGTGCTGGTTACTCATTATATGATTCCCTAATCCTTAGTGGATTTTTTAAGTGTTTCATAAATTTTTTTTTTTAGTAGCAAAGAAGTGGTAGGAGAAACTGATAGGTTAAGAAGTTAAAGTTTATGATTGTGGTTCTAAAAAGATGGCAAGAGAATGAGATTTTTGAGGGTTTAATCTATATAAAATATGGCATTTGTAGCACTTAATTTAGATCCAGTTAATAACATCTAGTGAATCCCTACTGTGTAGTTATGTGTGTCTATAAAACAGTATATATATACTGTTATATAGATATGGTGGCACATCAGGGAATAGTATGTATATAATTTGGGAATAGGAAAGGCATATATACTTACTGACCAGCACAACCTACACAAATGTTTATCTCTTTTTATAAAGAATATTTATGTATTTTTGGGACTTCTCTGGTGGCGCAGTGGTTAAGAATCCACCTGCCAACGTAAGGGACACGAGTTTGATCCGTGGTCCAGGAAGATCCCACATGCTGCGGAGCAACTAAGCCTGTGGGCCACTACTACTGAGCCTGCACTCTAGAGCCCACGAGCCACAACTACTGAGCCCACATGCCACAGCTGTTGAAGCCCGTGTGCCCTGGAGCCTGTGCTCCACAGAAAGAGAAGCCACTGCAGTGAGAAGCCTGCGCACCACAGCTAAGAGTAGCCCCCGCTCGCCACAACTGGAGAAAGCCTGCATGCAGCAATGAAGACCCAATGCAGCCAAAAGAAAAAATGAGAGAGAATATTTGTGCTGTTTTAATATATGATCCATTTTTTAAAAGATTTTATTTATTTATTTTATTTATTTTTGGCTGTGTTGGGTCTTTGTTTCTGTGCGTGGGCTTACTCTAGTTGCAGCGAGTGGGGGCCACTCTTCACCGCGGTGCGCAGGCCTCTCACTATCGCGGCCTCTCTTGTTGCGGAGCACAGGCTCCAGACGCGCAGGCTCAGTAGTTGTGGCTCACCGCGGCATGTGGGATCTTCCCAGACCAGGGCTCGAACCCGTGGCCCCTGCATTGGCAGGCAGATTTCAACCACTGTGCCACCGGGGAAACCCTATTTATGCTTTTTTTTTTTTTTTTTTTGCGGTACGCGGACCTCTCACTGCTGTGGCCTCTCCCGTTGTGGAGCACAGGCTCCGGGCGCGCAGGCTCAGTGGCCATGGCTCACGGGCCCAGCCGCTCCGCGGCATGTGGGTTCTTCCCAGACCGGGGCACAAACCCGTATCCCCTGCATCGGCAGGCGGACTCTCAACCACTGCGCCACCAGGGAAGCCCAATTTATGCATTTTTAAAATGAGATTGCAAGCTTTAATCGCCTAATCTTTCTTTTTTTTCTTTTTTTTTTTAAAGCCTCCACCTGTTCCAGACAATAGAAGACAAGCAGAAAGTCTTTCATTAACTAGGGAGGTTTCTCAGAGCAGAAATCCATCAGTTTCAGAGCATTTACCTGATGAGAAAGTCCAGCTTTTTAGCAAAATGAGAGTGTTACAAGAAAAGAAACAAAAAATGGACAAGCTGCTTGGAGAACTTCATACACTTCGAGATGAGCATTTGAACAATTCATCCTGTAAGTAAATCTAAGCAGTGTTAGGTAGAGGACACGTAAGTATATATGCCAACATGTAATAATTCCTTAGTAAATATTTGGTGAATGAATAAACACATAGTTACTCAAGAAAATTATAATTTTTGTGGGGAAATAGGACTTGTATGTGAAAAGTTTTTAAGTAACAAGGCAATGTATGGTAAAGCCAAATAGATGGTAGATCTGTTCTGTAAAATTCAGAAAAGGAAAAGAATGAATTTGGGCTTGAAAAATTGGTAGGATTTTATTTTATTTTTTATAAATTTATTTATTTATTATTATTCTTGGCTGTGTTGGGTCTTTGCCACTGCACGCGGGCTCTCCCCAGTTGCGTTGAGCAGGGGCCACCCTCCGTTGCAGTGCTCGGACCTCTCACCGCATGGCTTCTCCCGTTGCAGAGCATGGGCTTCAGGCATGCGGGCTTCAGCAGTTGTGGCGTGCGGGCTGTAGAGCACAGGCTCAGCAGTTGTGGTGCATGGACCCAGTTGCTCCGCGGCATGTGGGATCTTCCCGGACCAGGGCTCGAACCCGTGTCCCCTGCATTGGCAGGCAGACTCCCAACCACTGTGCCACCAGGGAAGCCCGGTAGGGTTTTAAATAAGGGAAAAGTATAAGAGAAGGTAACTGTTAGACACTTTGACATAATAATACTGCACTTTTTCGCATATCCAAAATTTTTCCTTAAGGAAAAGCTAAACCAAATTAGTACTTTGATTTTAAAACTATGAAACAGATTTAGAAAGTATTTATACAATAAAAACCTGAGATATGAAAAACTTATTTAGTACAGAAAGTCCCAAACACTTCCCATTTTTTAAAATACATAAATAGTTATCTCAGGTGGGACTAGGAAAGGCATATAGTCATCCTAGGTATACTAGTTAAAGAGTTATACAACTATCCCTCAGTATCCATGGGGGATTGGTACCAGCACCCTCGCCCACACCCACACCCACACCCACACCCCTACGGATACCAAAATCTGAGGCTGCTTAAGTCCGTTATCTAAAATGGCATAGTATTTGCATGTAACATAAGCATATCCTCCAGTACACTTTAAATCATCTCTGGGTTACTTACAATACTTAATACATGTGAATGCTATATAAATAGTTACCAGCATGCTGCAGATTCATGTTTTGCTTTTTGGAACTTTATGGAATTTCTTTTTTCCTGAATATTTTCTATCTGCTTTTGGTTAAATCCACAGATGCAGAACTCTTGGATATGGAGGGCTGATTGTACTAGTTATATAGGAAAGCCAATAGTCATCTTAGTTATACTGTAGGAACTGTCTTTTCTGCTCTACAGATTACTTGCCTTTGTCCAATTCAGATCCAGTTACTAGTCCTCACTTGGCCACATACCTTCCCAAGCCTGGTCCCTGCCTCTTACTCAGACAGTTGGTAGTAGGAGCTGTAGCATTGGGTATTGGAATCAGTAGGGTCAACCCTAACTGGTCATTATTCTTTAGCATTCCAGATGCTGTCTTATTAAAGAACAGACAAGGGATAGAAACATCATCTCTGGATCCCTGTACTTTACCCTAGTTGTCTGCCACCTTCAAAGAACTGTACTGTTTCTGCCCTGAGACGTGCTCCTTTCTTTTCCCTGACTTGTGCTGCTCCTCGGCCTCCTCTAGAGTAGAAGCTAATCCCAGTGCCCATCCTCCCTAAACAGATGAACACAGCCAAGAAAAACTTAGTTTTTCCAAAGTTGTACTCAAAGCCTTGTGGTCAGTTTTATACACATAATTAAAGTAGCACTCTGTCTACTGATGACTAAAAAATCATATATTTCTCTGGGAAACAGAGTGAAAGCAGAGCAAAAGGTAGAACAGTCAAGGAATAGAGAGAAAAGACTACCGGAAACCAGCTGTAACAGTGGATAACGTGAGCAACAAATGACGATTGTCACTGAGGAAGAGATAAATGATGATAGTTTTAAAGTGGTAGTGGACTTGCCTGGTGGTGCAGTGGTTAAGAATCTGCCTGCCAGTACAGGGGACAGGGGTTCGAGCCCTGGTCTAGGAAGATCCCACATGCCGTGGAGCAACTAAGCCCATGCACCATAACTACCGAGCCTGCACTCTAGAGCCTGTGAACCACAACTACTGAAGCCCGCATGCCTAGAGCTTGTGCTCTGCAGCAAGAGAAGCCCGTGCACCTCAATGAAGAGTAACCCCCTGCTCACCGCAACTAGAGAAAGCCCACACGCAGCAACGAAGACCCAACGTAGCCAGAAATAAATAAAAAGAAAAAAATAAATAAACTGGTAGGAGAGAGAGAAGCACAAAGATTCTTAGTCTTCATTTATTACCCTTGAAAGCATAAGATATCTTTGATCTGTGTGGACAGAAAAGTAATTAAAATGTAGTTCAAGAGCTGTCTTAGAAGATTAATTATCATCTAATTAGGAAATTTTATTGCTGAGTAGTATTCATGGTATTATGTCCCACAGTCATTTTAACAATTTTGCCTTATCTTTTGGAACAAGAAAAGTTCCATATTGGAGACCAGATAGAATCCCTCTGGACTGGAACATTCTCAAGGACCTAATCAGCTAGGGTTGCCCTGTAAAGATTTGTAGATGGTGTGCTTGCACATCATATGCAGTGGCTCTATTTAACGTAACCTGGAACCAAGTTTATCAGAGGAGTACTCTCGTTACTTTCTCAAGGTAGAATATCGTAGTTCTTGTTGGTTTCCATCTTGTCTTTCCTTATTCTTTCCTTTCTGTTTTAACTGTGTTTGGTTGAAGGACATGTTAATAAACAACTGGCCTGGTTATATCCTTAAGTTTCACATTTTAAAGCTGCAGGATTTAAGATGTTAATGACTTTTACTTTTTATTTTTCTATGTCTGAGCCAACTATGAATGTGTTGTTTGATGCTGTATTTGTTTATTTATGGTAACTGGTCTTTTTTTTTTTTTTTTTTTTTTTTTTGGTAGTTGTGCCTTCTTCAGCCTCCCCACAAAGGAGTGTGGATCAGAGAAGTACAACCGCAGCTCCCTCTGCTCCTGTAGGCTTAACACCAGTTGTCAATGGAGAATCCAATAGCCTCACATCATCTGTTCCTTATCCTGCTGCTTCTCTAGTTTCTCAGAATCAGAGTGAAAATGAAGGCCACCTAAATCCAACTGAAAAACTCCAGTAAAACATTTCTACAAACATTGTTTACATAGATTAGAACTGAATAATGGGGATAAATCTTGGGGGTTTTTTCTTTGTTGAAAATTCTGGAAAAACTGAGTTAATTTGATATGATAAACATTCTTAAGTGATATGGTGGTAGAATAAGTGTGTGTGTTATATGTGCATCTTTGAGTTGTCCTAGAGAAATGTGACATTGTAGTAACATGTAATTTCTATAGCTAATGTATTCCTGTTTTCCAAATAAAGGGACTACAGTTAAAAGATTTCTGTATTCAAATGGTTTAGAGCCCAGGCTCTAGAGTCAGACAGCCCTGAAATTGTATCTCACAAGGTTGTGTGACTGTGGACAAATAGCACCCTCACTAAGCCTCTTTTTCTTCACCTGCCATAATATATTTGTTCATAAAGGTGTTTTAAGGATTAGAAAACATTGGCCTAATTCCTGGGACTCAGTAAAAATTCAACAACCTAATTATTCTTTTTGGTAAACATATTATATAGTATGGTAACTGGTAGATCTCTATATGTTGTAGACAAATTGGGAACTTCTGTAAATGCTCAGGAATGCCTGCATACCTGATTTGCCTAAGAGGTCCTATTTTAATGGAATATTTAGTACTTTACATTTTTGATACTTATTAAGAAACAGGAATATTTTTGACATTGAGACTTAAGATGTTAACATCTATACCTGCTTAAAGTGAACACTTGGAAGAGGGTTTCTTATGCTTTTGTCCTTAACACAACATAAGTAAATAAGGTGATGAGATTTTGAATAACGTGTACTTGAAATTACATTCATTATAGTCACATCCCCTGGATATTTGACTGGGTTTAAATTTTGTTTGTGCTGGCTGCTACTGTATGAAAATAGTGTGTGCTTTATTTTGCTAAAATGGGTGTTAATATAAATGTTTTTGTTGTTTATCAGGAAGTTAAATGAAGTTCGAAAGAGGTTGAATGAGCTAAGAGAATTAGTTCATTATTATGAGCAAACATCAGATATGATGACAGATGCTGTAAATGAAAACACAAAAGAAGAAGAAACTGAAGAGTCAGAATATGATTCCGAGCATGAAAATTCTGAACCTGTTATTAACATTCGGTAAGAACTTTTTTTTAAGTTGTTTTTCTAACATATTCACCCTAACAATACATTTAATATGAAACAAAAGAAACCTCAGTAGAGTGCCTACTGTTTGCCTTTTATTTAAGCTTTTCTCCTGTAAGTCTGCTGTTTTGGTTAGTGTACTCTTACTTGTTCTATAAAGAAAAACAAATAGGGAAGTATTGAACACAGTAGTTTAGTAAATTTGCTGTTTGTTAGATCAACTAAAAGTTAATCATAAGAAGTACGTAACTTCATTTTCCTGCCTCTTTATTTTTAGGTGTAGTTTTGATTTTTTTTTGGTTGTAATTTTGATTTTTTAAATGTTTTTCTTCTTAAATGTGTGAATAGGAGAAGTTAGTGAAAAGCAAGAGCCGTTTATTTAGAGGATGAATTTAAATGGGGAAATAGCCAATGATGTTCATAGTCTGGAATTATTTTATCAGCAGTTCTAAAACTTTGATTTTTTTATTATTACATATATTTTTTTACCTTAAATAACTTCAGGTTGTTTTCTTTCTTTTAGAAATCCACAAGTAGCTGCCACCTGGAATGAAGTAAATAGTAATTCTAATGCACAGTGTGTTTCTAATAATAGAGATGGGAGATCAGTTAATTCTAATTGTGAAATTAACAACAGATCTGCTGCCAACATAAGGGCTCTAAACATGCCTCCTTCTTTAGGTATGATTGACTCTATTCACAGATAATTTTACCATATTATTCTTGGGAAGTGGAATTCCTTTCTTTTTTTTTTAATTTTACCATATTATTCTTGGGAAGTGGAATTCCTTTCTTTTTTTTTTTTTGCGGTACGCGGGCCTCTCACTGTTGTGGCCTCTCCCATTGTGGAGCACAGGCTCTGGACGCACAGGCTCAGCAGCCATGGCCCACGGGCCCAGCCGCTCCGCGGCATGTGGGATCTTCCCGGACCGGGGCACGAACCCGTGTCCCCTGCGTCGGCAGGCGGACTCTCAACCACTGCGCCACCAGGGAAGCCCGGAATTCCTTTCTTTAGTACTCTTAAGTTTATTAAAGTATTGATTTCACTGGTACATGTTTTCAGCAGATTGTCGATACAATAGAGAACGAGAACAGGGGATTCACGTTGCACAAGGTGAAGGTGAGGAGGAGGAAGAGGAAGAAGCAGAAGATGAGGCAGTCAGTGGAGCGTCATTATCTAGTCATCGGAGCAGTCTGGTTGATGAGACGCCTGAAGATGCTGAATTTGAACAGAAGATCAGCAGACTTATGGCTGCAAAACAGAAACTTAGACAGTTACAAGATCTTGTTGCATTGGTGCAGGTAAATGCTGCTTGTATTTTAAAAAAAAATTGTCAAATGGACAGTCTTACAAGGTAAAATTTATGTGTTTGATAATTATGTTGGTATAAGTATACTAGTACACATTTAATGAGTTCTAACTATATATCAGGTTTAAATGCTTAGCACTTTACATGCCATATTATCAGAGATCAGCAAACTTTTTCTAAGGGTGACTTAGTAAATATTTTAGGCTTTGTGGGCTATACAGTTTCTGTCACAACTACTCAGTGCAAAAGCAGTGATAGACAGTATGCAAACAGATGAGCATGGCTGTGTACCAGTGTAACTATTACAAAAACAGTTTGTTTGTTTTTTTGCTGGAGACCCCAGTTCTATATCACATAGAACTTGGTAACATCCCAGTGAGGCAGATACACAGATTAAAGGTGTTAGTTGACCAGAGTTATACCATTGTCAGAGCCAGAGTTGAGACTGACATTCTGGCTGAAATCTTAACTCACTTGATGTAGAATAAAAACCATATTGTCTTATTCAGTAAGGCCAAACAAGTAAAGTTGGAACTATTAGTTGTAAATTTTAAAAAGCCATTTGAATGTATGAATGTGAAATTATGTAACAATTAACACTTGTATATTGACTGATGTGGTCCAAAGGCTTTTTGCAGTTTATTAGACTAGGTATAAAACTTTCTAAGAATGATTGAACTTTTTAAAATCATTCCTTTTCATCTGTTTTTTATATATATATATATTCTTTTCTCAGTAACATAATCACTATAAAAATATCTTTAAGAGAGACTTCCTAAAGTATTGAAATTTATATGATTTTTGGAAGCCAAAAAACTTCTGGTAAAATGAATGAGTGATTTGTCTTCATTTAGGTTTGCTTAGCTTGTGTTAGGTTGAAAAAAATGAAGTATAGAACATTAAAATTAACCACACTAATGTATAGAAAAACAATTTTTTTGTGAATGAAAAAAGTTCAATTGTTATTCACAACTTCTTTTGGAATGCTACTTATTTTGAGTAACTCAAGTGAAAGATGAATGTGCTCCCATTTTTAAATAAAGGAAACACTACTAGTAAACTCCCTTTGAGCCTTCATTCATAATCCCATTCTCCTTCACAGATGCTACTGCACTGCATATGTTTTTTATATATATATATATATATATATATATATATACAGTAAATACAGTTCTTTTTTAGCTGCAACATAGTTTTCTGTAGTATCAGTGGACCTTAGTTTAGTTAATCTAACATCCTATTGATGTTTACTTTTGTTGTTTCCAGTTTTTCACTATTTAGAAAGAACAATCCAATGAACATTCTTTCACAAGCTTTGTGGTGCATTTGTGTTTTTCAAGAGCAGATATGAAGAAGTGGAATTGCTTTGTCAGAGTTTATGCACATTTTTTTTTTTTTTTTTTTTTTTTTTTTTTGCGGTACACGGGCCTCTCACTGCTGTGGCCCCTCCCGCTGCGGAGCACAGGCTCAGCGGCCATGGCTCATGGGCCCAACCGCTCCATGTGGGATCTTCCTGGACCGGGGCACGAACCCATGTCCCCTGCATCGGCAGGCGGACTCTCAATCACTGCGCCACCAGGGAAGCCCTGCACATTTTAATTTTAATGGACACTGCTTAATTGCTCTCCAGAATGACTATATTAATTGATATCTAAGCAGTGGTGGATGAATCCATTTCCTTATACCCTTGATTACATTTTATTTTATTGAGATACCATATAGCTTGTTTAACCATTACTGGAATTGGCTTTTGGCTTTTTCTAAGGTTTTCCTATTGTAAGAAGGGGTGTTGAAGGGAAGAAGGAGCATAAACACATGTATACAAACAAACACATACAGGTTTATATACACATGTATATATTTTTGCTTATATGTTCAAAGTATATCTGTAGACAGATACATAAACTGATAACACTGGTTACCTATGGAGAATGGAATTGGGGAAAGGGATGGAAAGGAGATTTTTCTAAACATCTTTTTTACTATTTGAACTTTGATCGTATGACAGTAGTACCATTTGAAAAAATTAAGACAGCTTCTAAAGCAAATAATAATATAGGTTGTGCTATCTTGAACATCATTGTACTTGCTAATTACTTTCTCATATTTTCTTTATGAATCCTCTCCTCAGATGTATTGCCCGAGTGGGAATAATAGATCAGAAATGATGAATAACTTGGTGACTTATAGATGAATCAGCTTAATTTCAGGCTTATGTTGAATGCAGCTCTTTTGCTTTAGTGAGTGTTCTAAGACCTGAAATAACATGTATGAAAAATGAGAAAACTGCAATACAGAGGGATTAAGGGTCCTCATTCTGAGAGCTATTTAAAAAAAAATGATCCAAACTCCCCAAGTTTTTATATGTTTAAGATTGATACATTTTACTTATTTTATTAAGGGTAGTCTTCTTTTGCTTGTGCCCTTACTTGTATCCTTTCCCAAGAGACTCAGGAGAAGGTTTAAACAGTTATATAGTTATCATGATTGTATAAAACTATTATTACTCTTCTTGATGAGATTAGCTTAGACAATTTATATCTTAAATGGTTCCTTAGTCTGTGATGCAGCATGTGTTGAAACAATAATTCTTTAGTCAGTTACTTTTAGCTTCGGAGTTTATATCATTTCAGTTGTTCAGACACTCTCATGTGACAATCTGAAACTTTATGTAGTTTTTTTTTCATACTTTGGGTTTTCCACTTTTTTATTGTGGGAAAATGCCTCATGATCCAGCTTCTCTGTTTTTGAGTCCCAACTCAGTTTCTTTTTAATCTTACCATTTTAGTAATAAACCAGGTTAGCTTTTAGATTGATGAGAAGACCAGAATAACACCATGTCTATAAGCTTAAAATCGATTAGACAGTTTTACAATCAAAGTTAGCTTTAACTCTCTATTTCCAAAGGTTAAAGTTTCACTTGATTTCTGCAGAGAAAGCATGAGTAAATATAAAGTATACAATATTAAATTTTTTTTTTTGGCGGTACGTGGGCCTGTCACTGTTGTGGCTTCTCCCGTTGCGGAGCACAGGCTCCGGACGTGCAGGCTCAGCGGCCATGGCTCACGGGCCTAGCCGCTCCGCGGCATGTGGGATCTTCCCGGACCGGGGCACGAATCCGTGTCCCCTGCATTGGCAGGTGGACTCTCAACCACTGCGCCACCAGGGAAGCCCAATATTAAATGTTTTTAAGAAAATGTCATAGGTTACCTCCAATCCTCCATTTTTTTTTAATAAGATTTTTAAAAAATAAATTTATATATTTTTGGCTGCGTCAGGTCTTCGTTGCTGCATGCAGGCTTTTTCTAGTTGTGGTGAGCGGGGGCTACTCTTCATTGCAGTGCACTGGCTTCTCATCTTGGTGGCTTCTCTTGTTGCAGAGCACGGGCTTTACGTGCGAGGGCTTCAGTAGTTGTGGCATGCGGGCTCAGTAATTGTGGCTCACGGGCTCTAGAGCGCAGGCTCAGTAGTTGTGGTGCATGGGCTTAGTTGCTTCGCGGCATGCGGGATCTTCCCGGACCAGGGATTGAACCCGTGTCCCCTGCATTGGCAGGCGGATTCTTAACCAGTGCGCTGCCAGCCCAGTCCTCCATTTTAATAAGCACATTGATTTCAACAGAAGATACGTATCTACTGTTAGGAAGATATGAACTTTTGTTGTTTTTCCAGTAGTTACAGATTTGAGGTGGTACATTCTCATTCGTTTTTGTATTGTGAGCCATTGGTACTTGTTTGGCAAACTAAAGACCAAAGTGAGGAAATGGAAAGCTTTTTAAGTGAACAAGTGATAATAGACATTGGTTGTTAAATTGTTAATGTAAAAGTTACATATGAAGAAAAAGTATCTAATATCAAGAGTTCCAAGCTCCAATGATATATTTTGTATCTTTTTCATATTCTCTAGAAAGTTCTTCTTTGATTTTAGAATCTGGTCAAGGAAAGAAAAGGCAAACTAGTATTTGCCATTGCTGGGTAATTGGCAACTCAAATTATTAATGTACTGTTTTTAGTTTTAGTACTTTATTTCCTGCCATTGGTAGAGGATGAATTTCATTGCTCAAAATCATATGCTTTCCCTACAGCTTTAAATTTTATGTTAATTTTACAACCTAGTTCTATTTACTAAGGTATGAATTGGATAATGTCTTTAGATATCAAGATTGTTTTAATATAATGATGCTGTTTTAGGATGATGATACAGCAGATCATGGAGTTATCTCTGCCAATACCTCAAATTTGGATGATTTCTACCCAGCAGAAGAAGACACCAAACAAAATGCAAATAACACTAGAGGAAATACCAATAAAACACAGAAAGATGCTGGAGTAAATGAAAAGGCAAGGTATGTTAAGCTTCTGGCTTTCAGGTCATAAAAGTTTAGTGCCTATTAGAGAGAAGGTACTCCGCTAGGTACTGTATTACATCGTGCTTAATGCTATTATCAGATTTACTGGAGTCCACAAATATAATGTCAATTTAATTATAGAGAGAAATTTTATGAGGCTAAACTACAGCAGCAACAGAGAGAGCTCAAACAATTGCAGGAAGAAAGAAAGAAACTGATTGAGATTCAAGAGAAAATTCAAGCATTGCAAAAGGCATGTCCTGACCTACAGGTAATTAGGAAATTTCTTTCTTTCTGTTTGTCTGAAGAAAGATATTTAAAATCTTAATGTCAACTGAAAGTACTCTTTGTCTTTTTTTAGTGCTAATTTGATAGATTTATATCTTAATTTTATGATTAATGAAATGGATGGACAAATGAAATGTGTTAAGGATGTACATTTATACTGTGAAAGGTAGCACATAGGAATTGACTCTGATTATTCCCATTCTTTCACTTGTTGGGCCAGCTGGCTGTGGATTCAGAACATGAGTGTTTATAAATATGTATTATATTAAAATATTCTGGTTTGAACTTGGCAGTTAAGGGACTAGCATTTCCATTTTTTACTGGCCTAAAATTACATAATAAAGCTGTTAAGCCATCATGAGTTTTTTAGGGAAATTAAAATATTGTTTTTGTAGTTTGAATATTAAATGTATATATGCTTATTAAATAGTACCCTATGCATGGATTTTTGAGTTGAACAGAGAATGTGCAGTCTTTGCCCATGTCAGGTAATCAGGAGGAGGGTTAATATGGGAGGGGAATATCAATTCTTTTTTGAGATTTTTCCTACCCTTTATTGGTTAGCTCTATTCTTCAGTCAGGTTTTGTTTTCAAAGAAAGGGAAACATATCAAGTGATATTTCTAATATAACTTTATTTTCTAGACGCTTACCTTTTCTACTTTATCTAATCCTTTTTTTCTCGTTCCCAATCTAAATAATGTGCAGAGGAATATATGTCAGAGTTGGGTTGAGTATGTGAAATTTTCCACAGTAACGTTTTATCCCTCATGTCTCTGTTGTTTCGGAGGGTTGGTTACTACTGTTCAACTTTAGTGTGTGTTTTCATCTTTGTTTGCTTATGTCATATTTTCTTTAGATCATGATGTCAATTGAAATCTGGTGGTAATAAATATGATACTAGAGCCCTAGAGAAGCAGTGAAATAATTGTTTTTATGAAATTAACATATAATTGCTTTAATTCCTCATAATAGTTTTAATTCTTTTTTAGCTGTCAGCCACTAGTGCAGGTAATTGTCCCACAAAAAAATATATGCCAGCTGTTACTTCAACCCCAACTGTTAATGAAAATGAAGCCAGTACAAGCAGATCTGCTTTTGAACCTGATGATCCTTCAGTGGTAGATAGTGAGGTATGTTGTACCTTGTTCCTGAGTCTTAAGGAAGAAAACTGAATATCTGTGAAACATGTTTTTAAATGTAGCCTATTATGTGTCTTTTAGTTGTGGGAAGAAATAATTTTTTCCAAAAAGTAATTAAGTTTGTATATTTTCAAAATAGCCTTGCCCTTTATTAGCAAATATTTGGCAGAATTATATGTAAGGGTTAGTTATAGTAAATAGTAATCATTTCAATTAGAAAAACCTGTCCTTTGGCATTTTATTTATATGGGATTTATAGAAAACATTGTAACTTTCTTCTAATAGTTAATAAAGTATACTTGGGTGCTACCTGTTTTCATAAATAATTAATGATTGCCTAATTTTTTCTTATTACTAAAATACATTTTGACCTTCTTGGGTGTCTCAGTGTAAAAAGGATAGAGTGAGAATAGAAATATTTGTTGGTATTGACAATAGTATTAGGCTGTTTTTCTTTAAGGCTAAAACAAGTCCCGATATTTACACCAACTTGACTTAATTTTTAAAATAACAGTTGTGGTCAGAAATGCGAAGACACGAAATGTTAAGGGAAGAGCTGCGACAGAGAAGAAAGCAGCTTGAAGCTTTGATGGCTGAACATCAGAGGAGGCAAGGTCTGGCTGAAACTACATCTCCAGTGGCTGTTTCACTGAGAAGTGATGGGTCTGAGAACCTGTGTACGCCTCAACAGAGTAGAACAGAAAAGTAAGAGAGCTGTTAAAATCATTTTTTAAAATATCACCTATTTACGGCCTATAGGATAGGCAGCCTCATTTCCCCTCTGCATCATAGCACAAATCTGCTGTTGCAGTGAGACTTGTGTTTTAAGCATCACCTTTGTGACTCAGTTTGACTAAATCCAGCTACTTTCTGTTCTAACTTCTCACAGCATCACCTTTCTCTCTTTTTAAAAAATTTACAAAAATTACTAAGACGGTTGCTCAAACAGTGATACAGACTTTCTTGAGTATATAAGCCTTATTTTCTTAGTTAAGTTTCAAGTTTATAAAAAAAAAATGCTTGATACTTTGTAGTGCTTTTCTATCAGGCCAGAAATAAGTGCTTTTTTTTTTTAACTTAAATTGAGTATCTGCTATTTGTAAATTTCCTAAGAATTTGAAAACATTTTATTGTATAAAACATTCAGTTTTTAGGATTTATGTTTGAAATTTCCATATTTAGAATATTTCTAAAAGAATTGGTTATCTATAAGATCAGTTAATTACTTATCTTTATAGTAGTATTCAGATCTAAAATTTTGAAATCCAAATTTGTTATGACCTAATTTTTTGGTATCAGATGGCATTTCTGCAACATTGCACTAAACCTTACTCTCTTTCGTACTCATAAAAGAACTATTCCTGTTCTTGGAGTGCCAATACGAATTTTATTGATCAAACTATATCTTCAATATTTTATTGTGTTCTGTGTACCACACATCTATACTTTAAAAAAGTTCTTTATATTGTTTTGTTAAACATCTAGGTTTGAGCACCATGGGTCTAGAATTGTGCTTTCCAGTTCGACAGCCACTAAATATAGGTGGCTATTTAAAGTTAAATAAAATTAAAAATTCATTTTCTCTGTCACACCAGCCACATTTTAGGTGCTCATTAGTCATGTGTATTTAATGGTTACTCTATTGGACAGCACAGATATGGATTATTACTACTACTGCAGAAAGTTCTACTAGATAACTCTGATCTAGAAAACTGTGACTCAAGGAAAAGTTGAAAGTTGAGAGGGGTTTAGTTTAGGAATAAGTTCCAGGGGATATGATTACTAGTTTAATTTATATGAAGAATTGTTTTCTGGAAGGTAGCATAAACAGATTATAACAGCAGTTGGAGAGTACCACCCATCTCATAGTTACTATGACTAAATGAAATTTTATATACACACACATATGCATATACATATATATATGCATATATACATACACTTTTTTTGGTGCAGTGATATATATATATATATATATATATATATATATATATTTTTTTTTTTTTTTTGGTACACTGTCTGGTACATAATAGGCGGTAAAGTATTTAGCTCATCTCCAGAATGATCTCATGTGTTTTGTCTCTTAATCTCTAGAACAATGGCAACTTGGGGAGGTTCTACCCAGTGTGCACTAGATGGAGAAGGAGATGAAGATGGTTACCTTTCTGAAGCAGTTGTTCGGACAGATGAAGACGAGGAGGAGGAGGAGCAAGACGCCGGCTCCCATGATAGCTTTTCCGTGTGTCCTCCTAGCAGCGCAAATCATAACTCCTATAATGTAAAGGAAACTAAAAATAGGTTAGCTTTTCCGTGTGTCCTCCTA